>NW_012156758.1:2326-3260 GCF_000151545.1 Saprolegnia parasitica CBS 223.65
ATCATCGAGCTCATGGAGCCGCACGCGTCCTTCTTCAAGCCGTGCTTTCAGGACCTCGTGCGCATGATGGTCACGATCGCGCAGACGACGAGCGCAAGCTTTGGCACGCGGCAACTGGCCATGGAGGTGCTGGTCTCGATCGCCGAGAACGCGCCGGCCGCGTGCCGCCGGTTCCCGCACAACAGCTTTGTCGAAGTCGTCTTTCCGATCGCGTTTGGCCTCATGCTTGACGTCCCGGACGAGATGCTCGAGGACGACGAAGCCAACGACGACATCTCGAACGTCGACGTCGGCTCCGAGTCGCTCCAGCGCATGGCGCAAGCGATCGGGTTCAAGAAGTCTCTGAGCACGTGCTTTCGCCTCGTCACATCTTTTGCCAACCACGGCGATTGGCACTACCAGTACGCTGCCCTCCTCGGCCTCACGCAGATCGTCGAGATCATCCCGCCGGCCCAAGTCCCGTCCGTCGTCGACCACGTGTTTACACACCTGTCGCCCACGTTCCACCCGCGCGTGCTCAGCGTTGCCCTCGACGCGCTCGGCCAGCTCGCGACGGACCACGGCCCCGTCTTCCAGGAGCAGTACCACGCCCAGACGATCGCGATGCTGCTCGAGTACATGGCGCTCTCGGCGCCGGCGCTGGCCCAAGCCAGCTGGAAGTGGAAGTGCCACTTCCAAGCCCACGCCGCCACGTCGCTGCGCTATTTTATTGACACGTGCCACCCCCGAGGTGATGGACCCGTACCTTGAGTCGCTCCTCACCGCCCTCTTTGCGATGCTCTCGACGGCGCACACGAGTGGCACGTCGATGATCGACCCGACGCCCGAAGGCCGGTCGGTGCAAGAACACGCGGTCGCCGCGATCTCGTCGATCGCGGGTTGCTGCGGCCCTAGCTTTGCCCGCTTTTACGACAAGGTGCTGCCGCCGCTCAAG
>NW_012156758.1:3360-7547 GCF_000151545.1 Saprolegnia parasitica CBS 223.65
TCCTCTTCGACGACGCGCTCAACCCGACGCTCTTCTCGCAGTGGCTGCGCCTCCTCCCGATGCGCGGTGACCTCGAGGAGTCGGCGGCGGTCATCCAGCGCCTCTGCGCCGCGATCCAGTCCAAGCACCGGATCGTGTTTGATGCGACCAACGTCCCGGCGCTCATTTCGGTGCTGGCCGAGTCGATTTCCGCCCAACTTTTTGCCGACCAAGACGACGTCCTCCACGACATTCAAATGGCGCTGCGCAGTCTCCGCGAGCTCATTCCGCCGCACGTCATGCAAGCCGTGTGGTCGTCCATGTCGCCGACGCAGCAGCAAGCGCTCCATGCGCTCTTCGCTTAGAGTAGTAGAGACCAGTCATATCTTATTATATATAATACCTACGAGAATGCGACGACGCCGCCGAGGCAATCTGCACGTCTACTCGTGCGTGCATTCCGACACGTGACGGGTCGTCGTGCGTGATGGCGTGGATGTGTACACACAAAACGAAAAAAACGCAACTTTGTCGTCGGCGCCGCTCAAGCAGACCGCGTGCGAGAGGCCAGAGGGCAAGTTCGCAGGAGGATGGTACCGGTATGCTATTCGCACGTCGTCCTTGCACAACATAGTCGCGAACAGCCGGCCAAAGCCGACTTTGCACTCGAGTCAAACGCTGAGACGAGCCCGCGTCGTCCGACCGGCGACTGACGCTCAATATTATATTGCTGTTGACCTTGAACGAATTCGACGGAGGTGCTGCAGTGCGATGGTCTCCATTCGCTCCTTCCTCGTACTTGTCGACTCTGTGCCTAGCACGTTGCACGACGCGGTACCATTGAAGCGGCGCATTGGAAGCGACGTAGTACGGGGTCGTCCTAGTCCGTCTTTTGGATTTGTAGAGCTTGGTGGTGTGGTTGCCAGGTCCGTGCAATGCAAGCAGTCTCGTCGGATTTGGTGCTGTCTCCACTTGTAAATCGATCGGGTGGTGTTCGCTGGGAAGGCGATCGAACACGCAACGTACTAGTTTTGGTTGTGTTTACGCTTTCACTTTGCTTTTGCCAAACGACGACACTCATGGGCAGCGCCCCCTGCGACGGACCGACGGTCGACGAGACGCTGCGACGTCCAACGCCCAAGAGCCCGCGGTCCCGGTCGCTCAAGTACTATTACGAGCACCGCGACGACGTCCTCGCCAAGTTGCGCGCTACCTACGGCGACAAGAAGGACCGGGAGCGCGTGCGCCAGCGTGAAAAGTACCTCCGGCGCAAGGCCCGTCAAGAGGCTACTGCTGTGGCGCCGCTGGACCTTCGTCTCCGCGTCGCGTTCCTCCTCAACGAGCCGCAGTCAAAGTAAGATCGTAGCTCCAATTCGTGTCTTCAAACAAAATCAAAAACGACCAATATTCCACTCACCACGGCTTTGTTCTCGTGGCCATTCCACTCGCCCGTACGACGCCGTTAGAGCAGATTTGACATGTAGAGCGCAGGAGCACGATCATGGGCGACACTCGAAGAATGCGCCGGGCGTCGACAAGGTCTCGAGAGGGGAACAAGACCGGCGGGCGCACCCATGCGTGCGTGTCCACGCCATGGACACGGTCGTTTGGATCGTGATGTGTATCGCAACGCAGCGTGGACTGGTACGGATACCACGTCATTATAGTCGAGTCCGTCCTCTCGTCACGCACCCTTGTGGTATGATGTCTCTTTCACACGGCACCCAAAGGTCATTTCGGGGGCGTTGCTGGTCAGTTCTCGGCGGAAGGTCGGAGGATGGATGCATCATCGCGTGGCAGGACAAATCTGCCTTGGTTGTGGCTGCTTTCATTGTGTGCGAAACATATCAGTCGAAGGGATTGAACCCTCGATCTCAACGTGGTCCTAACCACTCGACGATACTGACATTCTCATGCCAATCACTTTGATCTTATTCGTTCGTTTCATGGACACTCTGTTTCAAGCCAAGCACAAGCGCACCTATTGTGCTAGCGACGAGACTTCTTGCATTGCATGGAACGTATCTTGACTGTGCGATATGGCCATCGCGCAGCCACGGCACGTAGCAAGTGTGAGCGCCTGCGTATGCGGTTGAAGTTCGCTGCGGAGCTCGTGCGACTTATCGCGGGTTCGTCTCAGCGTCCCATTCGTCCAACCACGAGGTCTACGCATGGCGTCGTGCTTGAGTAGAATCACACGGTAAGTAATCAAGCAGTAGACATTCTCTTGGGCAGAAGCTGGCAATCCTCGCGCCAATGTCATAGACAATTCGGATGTGTGATTTTATCCTACTTGTTTACCGTCTTGTACTATAATATTAGTGAAAGCACATGTCTAAACGCACCAAATTGGTTCCCGCCACGAGATTTGCGCGCTCCGTGTACGCGTCATCGTCGTGCTGTCGAGCTGTCGCGCACCTAGAGACTAGCCTTCTCCTTCTTGGCTCGCTTACCAGGCCGTGACGACGTATCTGGATAGGCGGTGCCACGTCGTGCTCATCTGTGGCACCGGGAAAAGCGCTTGTGGCACAGTTAGAGACACGTTGGGTTAAACGACCGACCGAATTCAAGGCTGGGGTGACCAGAATGATACTGGTAGGAACCTCCTGTGACACTAGCCTACAGGCAATTAACAATCTAGCGAATTTTGGATAAGATTCTAACGTTATAATATCGCAGTGGGTGACGTGATCGCGCTGGCCGTCGTGGTCACGGTCACAATTATGGCCCACACAGATTCGCTATTTCTGTCTTGCACGCATGGCTTCTCAGCATATCGATCGACGACAGCACTTCCACAAAGCCGTGTCGTACGGGCGCAAGCCCACAAACGCGCGGTCCCTCTACCATTCCGACGCGACCGGGGACTCAATGAGGGGTAGGGTATGCGGCCGCCGAGGTCCGAGAAAAGCCATGGTCGTCTCGCTCGCGGCTCGTGGTCTATCAACGCATCGATATACGAGATAGATACCCAGTACTACTATTTTAGTAGTAGCTCGCTGCGGGACGGATCGGTACCATGGCCATTTATGGGTGTCTTCGAGTGGTCTGGGCACCGACGACACACTGTTCGTCTTTCCACAGTGGGCGTGCGCATGACAATACTCTCGACCGCTCGGTCCCTGAAGAGTCTTCTTTGAGAGCCGTGTGCTCTATTGTGTGTGGTCAATGACGCTTCCAATTCTACGCGTCGGAAGCGTGAGCTGGACCCAGCACCGCCGACTGCAACGTTGCAACGAACTCGGAACCCAGGGCGATTCGAGTCCTTGACGAGCTCATCGACAGTGCGTGGCGATATAAAGCACAACTCCATGCATCACCGCAAGGTCGTGAGCGCGGGCCGCGAGATCAATGCCATACCAAGCCTCGACAAATGCAACCCCACCGACTGCAACACTTGAAGTTGGCGACAACATGCCAAAATCGGGCCAAAGCGTGTCGGCTCCATGGGCTCCAGCTCAAGCAGCGCTGGCCCAGCCTCTAGCCGAATGCATGACGCGTGCTATGGCGTTCGTCGGTGCGTCAGGCGACGCCCATGTGCAGTCGTGGTAGCGCGGCCACCGCTCGCCGCCATCACCCACCGTTCCTGAACCCATCGTTGGCGCGTCGTCGTCGTCCTCGTCGTCCTCGCTACTTGCTCGCCGGTCGCTATGTGATGGCGTCGCAAGCAGCGATGATGGTGGCGGCCTCGGGCCATGATCGCCTGCCGATCTCCTGCCACACGACGTATCATACCGGTACAGTGTACGGTCCGAGCCCATGCGCGATCCAAGATCGTCCTGCACTTGATGTTTGTATGCCCGTCGTACGTGGCGATTGGAGGATGCAGCATGCGCAGACAGGCCCAAAGGCCCCTTGACCCTTTTACGCGGAGAAGCTCACTTTTCGATTCGCGATGCGCTCGCTCAACACGTCCGAAGCCATCATGGCCCGCGTCCACGGCCTCCGCCTCGACTCGCCGCTCATCGGCGTCGTCGACCTCGACGTGCTCGATCCCTCGACCTTCAACATCACCGCGTACGTCATGGCGCTGCAGACGTCGCTCACGTCGCTCTTGCTGACGACGCCAGCGCTGCAAGAGGTGCTCGTGCCAGACAAGACAGCGACGATCGGTGCCACCGACGACCAGCTGCGCGCGGCCACCGTCGAGCTGCGCGACGAGACGGACGACCTGCTCGCCAACTTGCTCACGATCAACTTTGACCTCG
>NW_012156758.1:7647-10393 GCF_000151545.1 Saprolegnia parasitica CBS 223.65
CGACGACGCTTTGGGCCATGGCCCACGACGCCAAGTGGATTCTGTCGCCGCGTACGATCAAGCGCGCGGTCGGCCGGTCGTTCTTTCTTCGGCACTTCGAGTCGATTCGGCACGTTCCCGCCGCCGAGATTGCGACCGGCGACATCATGGCCACGAGCTTTATGACGTCCAACCTCGGCGCTAACCCGTACTTTGCCGCGTCGTACCCGCATGGGCTTGGCGTGCGCGCGTCGCGCTTCTACTATGGCGCGATGGTGCCCTTCTTTGCCTTTAGCACGTGCAAGGACCTGCACGTGACGCTCACGTGCCGCACCGCGTGGCTCTCGATGGCCGACGCGGAAGCGTGGCTGGCATCGTTCGTGACGACCCTCACGTCCCTCGTCGACGAAGCGTAGCCCATCAGTAGTAATACGTCGATCAATGAGCAGGAGCCAAGACCTGCGATTCCATTGTGTTGCGTGTCTCGTTGGGGTGGTGCGGCGAGACGGAGGGTGCACGCGACTCGTTTTCGCCGGGGCACCACGTGCAATGCTTTGCGCAGTGTGCGAGGACCTGCGCCTGCAAGCAGCCGTCCTCCGCCAACACCGTACAGCCGCTTGCACGTTGCATCGCGCGTCGCTCGTTGGTGTGCAGCAGGGTGTTGATGACAGAAGGCGACGCTACAGCAGGCAGTGTTGCGGTTGGCCTCCCACTTCCATGCCACCTTGATCGCATGCCACCTTGTTGCATGCGCCATGGTTGGCTGCCACCTTGCATTCGTCGCTCGGCTTGATGTAGGTACGTCACAGATGGCCATGGCCTGTCTGGCGCGCGTGGCAGACGACCTCTGGTAGAGGGCTCCAAGCACGTCGCCAAATCAGGACCTCGGCTCGAGGCCATAAGGCGCCTGTGGGGAAGGCGGCGAATCCAGTTCTTACTGCCTGGAAGGCCTGGGATTGGTCCATTCCAATCATATTGAAAGAATATTATTATTGATTGGTTTGTATGGATATCACGATGGACAAATATTATTCCAATCTGACTCCGCAGGCGTCCGGAAACGGTAGTCAGTAACCGGTGCCCGCCTCGTTTCGGCGCGGCCAAGGCGACAGCTCGCTCAAATCATGAAGATCAAGCCAAGATGGAGATCGCAGCCTCACTTCGATTGTGTACAGGGTCAAAGAATCCCCAACTACCTTACTAGCAGTTTTGAGTAATCGACACGAAGCGTATTCTGTCAAGGATACTACTAGTACGGTAAGCTGTTAGTAGAAGTTGTGTGGCGACGCTCCTGCAATACTGGTCGCGTCTTGAATCCTGTAGACCGAAGCGGTACGAGAGCAATTATAGGATCGAGTCGCTTTATGATAGCCGCATAGGCGCATGTGCGTGGAGCTGAGAATGGAACGCATGCTTCTTCAGTACCGGTACCAGTGGCTTGACCACATACTACAAGCATTGAAATTTGAATTGGAACCAGCGCATTGCCGATGCTTCGATCCGTCTCGCCCCTCAACGCTTGCAGTGGGCCGAGAGGGAGGGGTGGTGTCTTTAGAGTGGTGGCAATCTATAGCTGTGCCAATGGATCGAGCACGGGATGAAACGTGTTGCGATTGCCGACGTCCGAGTCGCAACCTCCTTCTCGCTGCCTGTCGTCGATTGCTATGCAAACTTGGCATCGTTGTGTGAAGACCCGCCAATAGTGACATTGATGCGAGCGCCCCACTCTCGCCGCGGGCAAAAGATGTTTGTACACTTGACGGCAAGGACAACGGAACACTCCCACGCTGTTGCACGAGGCCGACGGACTAGGTCGTTATTCGGCAACACGATATGCGGGTCGAATCCTCTCTGGCTCGTAGAGGCGCACCATTGAAGGACCCGTCTCCGACTCAAGTACCAGAGTACTTCGCCTGATGCGTCGCTCGCGTGTCCATCGTCTCGAACCGTTTTGTACGGGTATGCCGCCGCCTAGAATGATGCTACTGGTACCCTCGACGTGATCGATAGAGCCTTCCTAGTACCGGGCAGCGCAAGTAGCCATGGACGACGAGCGAACGACGACGTTCTCGCGCCCGTCGCCGCCGCCGCCAGCATCCTCGCACCTCTGCACTCGTACTACGCCTTGGGCTCCACACTGCTCCCATGCATGCATGCCACGCGTTCAAGCACGACCAGAAAGGCCAGGCTCTCGAGTCCATTTGTCGTGGTGGTGGTGTGTAATGCAGCCACATCGTCCGACCGCCGCATCCTGCCGCGACAACGTCGTCTTGGAAGAGGACCGTCTTCGCGTCCGTCCTGATACTAGTAGCCATATCGCAACACGGTCGGCGTTGGCAGGTACACGACGGTTCGATGGTCAGACGCGAGAAGGTATATACACAGCGCAGTGCTGACCACCATGCCGCCCGTGTACTGTATCGGAAGATCGCGCTAGCTTCAACAATCGGCGGCCGCCATTCGATTCGTGGTATCCGATATCAACCACAAAATTCACGGACACGTGTGAGTACCATCGTTCTTGCCCCCAGGCTGGCTTTGCGGCATGCGACCAAACGGGTGACCAGCCTCTGCATGTGGGCGGCGCTTCAAGCTGCACCCGCAAGCTGTTGGCTTACGCTTCGGATTCGGAATCGTCGACGCCTTGCATACGCGCCGACGTGAGTCGCCAGGAAGATACTATTGCAGCGAGGTGATCCTGAAGCAAAACACATCCTCAAGAAATGCCCCTTCTACACTGTCGCTAGTGGTGGCATCCACGTTGCCA
>NW_012156759.1:0-10047 GCF_000151545.1 Saprolegnia parasitica CBS 223.65
TGACCGCGCGCAGCGTGTACGTCAAGTTGTCGTGCGAGAGCATGACGCCTTCGGGTTGCCCGTCGTGCCCGACGTGTAGATGAGCGACGCGCAGTTGCCCGGGCGCTGGATGTCAATGCGTTCTTGGATCGTCGCCGTCGAAATGTCCGAACCAAGGCCGAGGAACGCGTCAAAATCGTAGATGGGCACGCAGCACTCGACGTCGGCCGGGAGCTGCGCATTGTCTAATCACACGCAATTTGCACCATGAGATCTTAGGCCAAAGTGCAATCTCAAGGGCAACGTACACACGACAAGCGCCTTGAGCGACGGCAGCTGGTCCGCGATCGACATGAACTTTTCGAGCTGCTTGACGCCATCGCAGACAACGACGCGCGCGAGCGAGTTGTTGCAGACATACTGGCACGCCTGCGGGCCGTTGGTCGTGTAAACGCCCGTGGCGGCGCCGCCAGCCATGATGCAGCCCATGTACGCCGCGAACCACTCGGTTGAGTTGAAGCCCGAGATCGAGACCGTGTCGAAGCGGTCAAAGCCCAACGAGACGAGCGCCTTGGCAAAGGCCATGGCCTTGGCCTCGTACTCCTGCCACGTGTACGACGCCCTACACATTGGTTTGATGATGAGCGTATGATCGTCAGGTACAGACAGATATTAGTTCATACCACTCGCCATTCTGCTTGTAGTGCAGGGCCGGCTGCGACGCGTACTTGGCCGCCGTCGCCTGGAACATCTTGCAGAGCGTCGTGGGCTCAAACTTGGCGTTGCGGTCCGTCACGCGGATGTCCACCTCGTCGGTGATGTTGGTGGCCGTGTACTTGGGCATCTTGGCGCTCGTTGGGAAATGGCGTTCGCAGCAAGTAGCGCCGGCAATGTTTATTCAACCATTGGCTTCAACCTAATTCGCCCCAGCATGCCCTTTCTTGCCGATCGACGGTGTTACGCGCCTCCTGCGACATGCTCGTCGCATGTGCTGCCATTGGTTTCTGCAACCACGTGGGCATATCAGAGCAGGAGGTCATGGCATCGGCCGTCGCGCTGCCTGTCCACGACGCCTCGGGTTTCTGCGCACGGGGCCTCTTCGTAATCGGCTACTACTCTGGCGCGCATTGCCCGAAGGTTCCGATGGATCACGAAACAAGAACGCCGCGGCCTGCGGCCGTTGTGGCCCTCGCTGACCCATACCCACGCCCGATGGGTAGTGCAATTTGCGCCATGTCTCCACCTCGCAATCGCGAGGTACGAAGACACGGCTTTCCGTCATCTTGGGCGAGCAGCCGTGACAAAACCTGGGCGCATGGGCAGCATCCCGGCGAGTGGTGGCCGCAGGTTGATATGCGAAATGAGCTTTAGGCACGGCGACAAGGATGGGGTCACAAGCAGGCGCCGTCATGGTCTTCCTACCATCGACGTCATGGCGCCGCCGCCTCCGATTTGCTCGCAAATGATTATAAATGCCATGCGTTGCATCATGGGCATGCAGATGATTGGTTTGGCCCCTCCAGATGATGGGCAAGCATCTCGGGCAGCCCCCGCGTCGGGCGGGCGCGAACCAACTGTCAAGGGTAAATAATTATATACCCTTGCAACTGTCGGGCGGCTCGCAGAAAAGTGCAATGTGGCAACGCGACGCAGCGCCTTGGTGTTCTTCAGCACCCCCTTCTTCTTTCCTCTCTCTGGTCGACAATCATCGATCAGGTGCACCCATAGCGGGTGGTAACTCCTGTCCCTGCACGTCCAAGGACACCATCCGTAATCGCCGCGCTGGCGCCTCGATGCGCCGTCCAGCGCTGAGTCGACATTAGAGATGGCATTACACACTTGGGCTCCATTGTGCTGCAGCGCGGGGGTTGAGGCAGTCGACACCCTGGCCGGTCGTGCGCGCACTGCAGTCGTAACTTGGTGGACACACCGAGTAGAGACATTGCTCGAGCCCCGCGCTGCAAGCGGTTGTTGCTGGATAGATGCTGGTCGTGGAGCTCGCTTCGCTGTGCTTCCACGAGTCCTTCGACAGAACTTAAAGCGCCGGCGGAAGGGTCTACTCAGCGTAGTATGGAAACGCTGTGGAATGCGCTGTAGCGTTTGGTAAAAGCACTCGACAGAGTCTTCTCAACACGTCAACGAAATCATCGCCCGTACTACAGAAGATGGCAAGTCCATGGACGATTGCCGTCAAGGCGGCACGCGTCGCTCAACTGCACTTGCACCACAGCCTCGTACAAGAGCCCGAGCAGCCTGCTCTTCGTCGGCTTCTCCGGCTCCTCGCCCAACACGAGTGGCCGCGACGTCACCTCGTTCCGCGGATCGCGCTCCTGCCTCCACCTGCCTAAATCAAGTCCCTCAACCGAGTACACACAACGAAGAAAGTCCGACAATTTTATTTAGCATAGTTTTATCTATTGTAATAGACGACCCACTTCAACAACTACAGAAGATGGCAGTAAACTTGTTTTAGACTCGAAGAGCTACGAGGAGCTCTACGTTCTTTACGTGAGCCAGAGTGAAGCCCTCTGCGTTGCAGTACAGTACTGCTTTGATTGACTACATCAGCTTCAAAGGAACTAAATGCCTAGACCTCTGACGGTGAAGTCGAGTCTTGACATGTGAAGCTACTTCAAGTTCGCGCCAAAATCTGGCACGATCTTTTGTATTGTGAACCAAAGACCAGGTTGGCGTTGCTTCAATATGCTGTTTCGAGATCGTGCTGGCCCCGGAAACGCAACGACGTACGCGGCAGCTAATAATCGCAATCACATTGCTCAAGACCCGCTGCCATCATAGCAAAGAAGCCTGTTGTTGTTGAATGAGTTATATTACATGCAATTATGAAGATATGGTGGACTTCCTAATGCGCTCGTGAGGCGTGGCCGGTGCGTCAGCGAGGAGCGTTAGAGGTCGTGATTCGAGATAGTGCGAGGGACCAGGTAGCCAAGGGCAAAGAAGCCTCTGTCCTCTTCCAGGCCTGCCACCAGTTTCAACTGCAGCATTGTACCACCTTGGGCCTGATTTACCTCCAGCGGGATACAAAGATGCTGGATGTGTATCCGGCATCACGCGATCAGGGCTTGGCGGCTCAGATACTGGCTCCAAACCTATAGCAAAACTGAGTTTCGGCGGTCATGCGGTACAGTGTGTCGTGTGAACAGCTCGGCCCTGCGTCCTCCACTGTTGCTTCTTGGACAAGGCGCCATTACGAGTGATTTCTTATTCATGGTTGATTTTCTTTATCTTGAAGTAGCTAGTCACTAGTCTACACAAATAGGCTAAAAAGTGATGTCTTTTCTTGGGTCCATCAGAATATGGTAGGTTCTCGACATTGGTTGGAGACCTTCTGTCGAAAGATGGTTATGTGTTTTTGTTTCCTCACACGGACCCGAGAAAGAGATAACTACTACGTTGCGATAAGAATGTCGGGGTCCAGACTGGCGAACGAGACCGGTGGCACCATGGATTTTCCTCCTCAAGAACTGAGAAAGGAACATGGCACACTGAACCATAGGACGTCCCAACGCCGACCGAAGCCGATGCGGTACGCGTCTGCAGTCTGTCTCGCAAGCTAATTAAGGGCCTCAGACTACTTTCGCATGGTCATGAAGGCCAATAAGTTATGGGGGAAACCCGTGGCTGATTAATCCATGCCTTCTTCCTACTAGGCTTCCAGTTTGCAAATGCCAGCATGCGAAGAGGCCAGTGAAAACGATTGGCTCACACCAGATTGCAATAAAATACGTCTCGCGCATTAACAACCTATGCGTTGTATGGGATATGGTGTTGATAATTTAATATTAAAAACCGCCTTACGAACCAATGAAAATATTTTGCGAAAGCAAGCAGTTGTGATATTTATTTACAAATGGTAATGAAACATACAAATAAGCAGTTTTAGTTTTACAAGAATTATATTATACGCAAAGCTACCCACATGCGAAACGATTGGCCAAAAGACACGAGTTGCGATTCCATTTCAACGAATGAACGAACGATTCTGCCGATCCCAAGGCCTGTGAAACCGACCCATTGACTGAGCCGTTTCGCAGCAGTTGAGCGCGGAAGAGTCTGTTAACGGCAACGAGAGCGACATCATCCAGCAAGTTCAAAGACAACAGAGACATGCGAGGGTGGCTGCGGATGGAGCCCGGCGCAGCTGCTTAACCAATTCCCACGTTTTGTCGGTAGGGCACATCATCGCCTGGAGATGGTCCATGCGGCATGAACCCTGGCATAAGTCAAGTATCATTGGCGTTTTTTCCGTGGTTTAAACTCGCACTCAACCCAGGTTGAAAGCTTTTGCGTCCCTGCAACTCGCGCACAACGTTCTGTCCTCGATGAAACGCGCCATATTGCATGGCGCCACAGGATTCATGTAGACTCTCTTGAAGACTGCGGCAGCGGAGTCCCGTCATGACAGTCACTGCCGACCTTGGGAACTATATACTGAAATGACATGGCGGTGCATACTTGCAAGCGAGGGCATAGTAGTACTCTTCCGGGCAATGACATGCAGGCATAGAAGAGGGGCTGCAGTCAGTCCCTCCACCGATGAACGCCGTCGTCGTCGACCAGAATTGGCCCTGCGTACAGACGTGGCGGGCTCGAGATACGCAGCTCTGAGAACCCGCCGCAACGGCGCACGCACTCGACCGGCCTATACAACCTCAACGTCTTGACTCTGATCGCTCGCTGTTCACTGCAGAAGAGTATGGGCCTGCACATCTTTGCGAAGCGAGCTTCGCCGCAGCGGGCTCTAACAGGGTACGATATATCGAGCGCTTTGTATCAACCAACAAGATCGCCACGCGCACGCTGGCTCGATGAAGAAACACGCGCGCCGCCACATCGAATACAATTTCTCATATAATTGGCTGGCCTCGGGTCGAAGAAAGTGCAAAGTGGCTCCGCCAATGAAATACCTCTATTTTATTGATGCGATCGCTGATTGGTCGAACGGTGGCGCCTGACCATAGCTACTTCAACTTCGTATAGAAAAAACGACACCGAGCGGACAAGCAAAGATCGCAGAATATCGGGCCGACGCGGCACCTTCTCTCGCGCCGGTGTGTGTTCTTAGGGCGCCGCCGAATCCACTTCCGATTTTACGAACAACCAACCTCCTCCTCCTCCAACATGGGCAAGCACCACGCCACGCACCACGCGCCGACCGTCGAAGTCGACGAGAAGACCATGATCTTCCTCATTAAGTTTATGAACACGGCGTCCAAGGAAAAGCTCCTCGAGACGTTTGAAGGCCATTTCACCGACCACATGGCCGACAAGATCGTCGACCAGCGCCTCTTTGGCGGCATGAAGAAGCTCGATGACATCCTCGAGAAGAAGATCATGCGGAAAAAGAAGTTTGAAGAGTTTCAGGACATTGCGCTGAAATGGGCCGTCGAGCACAAGCCCAAGGAAAAGCGCCAAACCGCGTAAGCACCGCGGACCCGGCGACAGATTTAGAATAGTTTTAGTCATTTTAGATCGTCGTCGCCCTCAACTTAATACTGTACCAACACGCTTTTTAGCATCCACCTCTCCATTGCGAGTAGAACATGGTAGGCGCGCAGTAGCACCCCGACCAGGTTTTCCCATGCCTAGTTTCCAGAGCGCGTACGTGCCACCTGACGCAAGAACCGACCTCGCCGCCCATCTCCTTCAGGAGCACTACAGCGCTGCCTACCACGGCGCTTGCGATCGCACGTGGCTTTTGGGGCCCTAGGTATATATGTACTTGTATGCCCCGTGATCACACGTGACGCGAATCGCAGGTGAGTGTGCACCTTGTCCCTTGGTTGCGTTGAAAAAGACGTTGCAACGGCAAGGTTCGATATTCGCAGGTTGAAGTTTGTTAAAACTGGCCTATCTTCGACGACCTCGTTGCGTCGTTGCGACTCTCGTTGCGAGCTTGACTACCTGTTCATATTCCTTTTTGCCTCCAAGGAGCAAGAACCACCAGCCAACGAATTAACCACCAGCATGGGCAAGCCAACGCAGTCACCTCCGAAGTCGACCCGAAGGTCCTCCTCTTCGCACTCAAGTTTCTCAACACGGCCACGAAAGAGAAGCTCCTCGACAACCTCGACGGGCTCTCGGACAGCGTCGCCGACAAGATCCTCGACCAGCGCCTCTTTGGTGGTCTCAAGAAGCTAGACGACATTGTCGAGAAGAAGATCATGCGGAAGAAGAAGTACGAGGAGTTCAAGAGCGTCATTCTAGAGTACGCGACGGCGAACAAGCCCAAGGAGAAACCCGTCACGGATTAGGTCGTCGACGACTACTTGTACGTAGTACTGTAAGTCGCCAATGAAAGACCGTTTGCAATGTGTGTCGATTGACGGCGCCGTCTTGATGGCCGAAGAAACCATGAAGCGAAGCAGGCAATTCACGCTATGTTGATTGAATCGCGCACTTCTCGCTGGCAGGAATACCGCCAAGCCTTAGCATGTACGGCGAGGCCTTTTGCAATGTGAACGACTCATTGGGCCGAAGCAGACGGGTGATCTAACTGCGCCGACAGCATGCCATGCATACAGACACATGACGGGCCTACAGGGATTGGAAAAAGACTGCTCTTATGTGGATGCTACTTTCGCGTGCCTCATCCAATGCCTACTGGGTCGGGCATCGAAGGTTCTCGAAGGGTGACCAGGCTGCGTGACGTGGCGCTTGGTGGCGCTTCGAATTTCGAATCCAGTGTTGGCGTTTGTAGAGTGCCACGTACCGGTATATTTTTTCGGTCCAATCAGCGGCAGTTGGTTTAAAATGACACACTCTGATTGGCCATGAGAAGACGCGGGATATCTTTCAGTTGGGCCACCATAACTTGCCGCTCTGAGAGAGGCATTTGCGCATTGACCACCCCCGCCGCAAGCGACGACCACTAACCACCATGGGCAAGACGATGGACCCCGCTGCTGACGTGGACCCGAAAACTGTCCTCTTCGCCCTCAAGTTTCTCAACACGGCCACGAAGGAGAAGCTCGCGGACGCATTCGAGCAATTGAACGACGCGATGCTCGACAAGTTCCTCGACCAGCGCCTCTTTGGCGGCCTCAAGAAGCTAGATGACATTGTTGAGAAGAAGATCATGCGGAAGAAGAAGTACGAAGAGTTCAAGAGCATCCTACTCGATTTCGCGGAGACGAACAAGCCCAAGGAAACGAGCAACCAAGAGTAAGATGCGCACACGACAACAAAATCGATAGCAGTACCATTGCGTAATAAATGTAAACTCGTTTGATAGCCCCGTACTACAGTAGTACGCAACTTGCTGTATGTCATTGATGGTGTAGGGTTGAAGCATGTAACGACCGCGGAGTCGTTGTCCTCCTGGTTATGAGTGTCATGTACTTTGCTCGCTGCTGCACTGCATGTTGCGCCACCGGTCGAACGAGTGAGCTAGCGCAGCGCCTGTAGATATGGATTAATGCGGTTCGAAGCAAGTGTTTTAGTTTGGTTTAACGTGACTCTTGTCAATATACATACCTGGACTCTCAAGAGGATGCATCTTGGCCTTCGCCATGACGTCTTCGATGGCGAACCTTGCAAGCTAGTTGGGTGTGAGGGGCTCTCAGAAGCGTCTGGGCAGGCGCGACTGGCATGTGAAGTACGATGTGCCGCGCCACGGCTCTTCAAGCAGCCACGAGTAATTGCATGCGCACGAGCGTCGCTGCCTTAATGGTCAGGGGCTTGGATGACGTGGGCGGAGAGACGCGCGAAAAACGCGGTCGTTGTGTTCAAACCAAGGCCTGCAGCAGAGCGACGGTCGACTTATGCCGGGATATCGAGCCGTAGGTTGCTGGAAGCTCGTATCGTCATCACTCTTGTCATTTGTCTGAGCGCGTAGGGCAGTGGCAAAGGCAGTCGCACCATGGCGCTCTTCAAAAACATGTCAAGCTCGTTATGCTTCATGCCTTGATGGCGCAGGCGCGCTTGCGATGAGCAACGTTCGCTTCGTCTCGGTTCTTCCGATGCTTTCCAAGAAACCATGCGCACTACATTATATCGCGGTCTCCCTGCATCGTTTCGTACGCCGCCGTCTTCTTTCCAGCACCCGAGGGGCGGGGGGCATGCACGCGGCCGCTCACGCTGCCACGTTTGGCGCCAAGGATTCCTATCACTTTTTTCAAATTCGGCATCCGGATAATGGTGGCGACGCTCGTTGAAGCTCGGACGGTGCAAAGAGGATGCGTTGCATAGCCCATGCCAATTATTTCGACGTGGCTTTGCCTCCTGACGCAAGCCCTGTCACGATGTTGTGCATCGATACTCTAAGAACGGATGTGCCACGACGTACCTACCTACAGCTCCTACCGGAGTACTAGTACCAGGTACGCGCAATGGGGAACCAGGTTGACCGTCGCACCATGGTCCCACTGCAATGTGCAATCGACAATGTACGTCCGCTTTTCTAGGACGGCGAATTCTGTTTCCTGTTTCGTTCGTCATCAGCGTCGATTCTGGAAACCAGGTCGCGTCACCATCGTATCGCACGTCCATCAGATCTGGTGGCGCCAAATCGGAGGACTAGGTGTCCATACAAGTATCCTTAGTATCTACAGCCTATCCTACTATCCTACTACACTTACCGCACCACTACTGTCGTCGCGGGTCCGTTCGCTCGCCACCACTCGTGGCGGCGCGACAAGCCGATGCTGGCAGCATGCGCCGTCACTGAATATGCCACCCTTTGTCGACAGGTTTAAAAAATTCTTCAGGACCATACGAAATCGCTGGTATAAAATAAAGACGAGGTGCACCAGGTGCTTGCGATCCATTATTCTTGACACAAATTACAAACTGCGCTCGACGACGAATGACGACCGCCTTGTCCGCCGACCAGCTCCTGCGCTCGTACGCCAAGTACGCTCGCGTCTTCTTCGGTTGTGTCCTCATGCAGCATGGAGTAGCTTGCACCTCTCGTCGACCTGGATGGCGCCGCCCACCGCCGCCACGCTCGCCTGTACCACGTGGTAGGAATGCTGCTGCCGACAGACAAGCATGCTCATGCTTCTAGTACATGTAGCACGTACCTCAACGACGCCGACGCGAGCCACTGCGCCATGTGCGAACACGCACTGCCGTCCGCACCGCAGCTCACAGAGCCGCTAGCAGCGCCCCATGCCATCCACAGCGACGGCTCGTGGCGGTGTGGCGAATGGTAGGTCGCATTCTTCGATTCCTCTCGCCACCTGGATGAGCTCACTCCTCCTTCGTATCACTATTAGCTCTAGCTACAATGCGAGCGGTGTGCGGGATTGCTACAGCTGCGACGCTCCGTTCGTGTCGGTGGTCGCCAGCAGCGCGCCAATGCATCTGAACTGCAACCGATGCGGGGCTCGCAACCGCGCCTCGGGCTCGTACTGCGGCAGCTGCGGCAACGCGCTTCGCTCCAAGCTCGATACAATCAAGCACGAGGTCGCCGACACGACGAGCCACGTCGCGCGGGATCTCGGGCTCCACGTTCGCGTGCGCTGTCCCGGATGTCTCAAGGTCTGCGTGCTTCCGTCGTCGGCCTGCTTCCGCTGCGGCGCCTGCGACGTCTACTTCGCAGCACCGTCCGTGGCCGCAGTCACGGGCTTCCATGTGAGCCGCCTCACGCGGTCCCTCTCGAGTTCGGTCTCACGGCTCTTCACGCGGCCGACGACCTTTTCCGTGGCCAAGTTCTTTCAAAGCGACGACGACGACTCGTCCAGCGACGACGACATCATGTACGAGCCAATGGATGACGACGACGAGACCGATCCGGTTCGGCCGCTGACGCTCGAGGAGGAGATTCCGATCGGGATCCCGGTCGCGGCGCCGACGCTCAAGGTGGCGCGCCCATCGCTGCGACCGGCGATGGCGTCTCCGCCGTCGTTGCCGCCGACGCTGCGCAAGACGCAGAGTGCGCCGACGACCTTGCCGCCGACCGTGTCGTTTGAGAAGGACTGGGATTTTGCCCGTACCCACGACGACTTTGCGACCGACAGCGAAGACGAAGAAGAGACCAAGGAAGAGCTCGACGACGCGAGTATTCTGCGCTCGCTGCGGCAGTCGGCGTACTACACCAAGTGC
>NW_012156760.1:0-3239 GCF_000151545.1 Saprolegnia parasitica CBS 223.65
GGAGAGATCGCCGTACGTTTTCAGCTTGATTCACAGCTGCGTTGGCGCCGAGGAGTGTCTTGACGACAATGTCATGGCCTTGATAAGCAGCAATAAACAGCGGCGTCGCTCCATCCTGCATCATCATCAACATGTGAGGCCAAATGGTTGAGAGTGCAACGAGCAAAAGGAGAGATCGCCGTACGTTTTCAGCTTGATTCACAGCTGCGTTGGCGCGGATGAGCGTCTTGACGACGATGTCGTGTCCTTCTTGTGCAGCAATATAGAGCGGCGTCGCTCCATTCTATACAATTGGACATGTCTTGTTGCCATCGAGCGTGGCCAACGCACCTCATCGGTCCAGTTAACGTCAGCGCCATTCTTGAGCAGGCGCTGGACGTCGTCGATGCGACCGTCGAACGCAGCATTATACAGATCAACGCCCTACACCACAAATTGATCGCCACATCCAGCGCCGTCGACGTCGTCGTACCAAGCTCGTCATGGTCGTCGGTCGAAAGAGCAAGTGAGGTGACTCCTATTAATAGTCAGTCTCTCGAAACTTGAAAAGTACGTGGATACAAAAAGCAAGTGTGACGCCCTTCGCACACAGATGTTTTATACTGTTTTATACTGTTTACAAACGATTGCACACGATTGTTACAAACGATTGCACACGATTGTGAAGTGGCATATATCACTCGACCACGACCGTGCTCTGTGACGACGGACCGATCCACGACCTGTTGCAGTCGCACTCGCTACTGGATGATGCAGCAACGCGATTTGAAGCCGCGCCAACGGGACAAGATTTCGTATCGCCCGACCCAACGCCACTGCTACCGATGCTAACGGACGCTGTCTGGTGGTGCTCGTGGCGCCGTGGTTCGCACTGGCTGTGCTTCCAGCAATGGCGTCGCTCTATGCACTGCAGCGAGTATATGTACCCTCGGCCAACGGTCTCCAGCGACTCGAAGCTGCGACACGCGAGGCCATGACGGCGTACGTGCGCGAGTGTCTTCTCGGTCTGCGGTCGCTCCACGCCTACCGCATCGAGAGCCACTGCAGCGCCAGCTACTACGCGCTCCTCGACGCACATCAGCGCGTGCACGTGGTGGCGACGGCGACCAACCACTGGCTCGCGGTCCGGGTCGAGTGGCTCGGCGCGACGCTGAGTGCGCTGGCTGCCGCTCTTGTCGTCTACTCGAAAGCAACCGACATGGATACGTTGCCAGCACAGTGACAACCCCAAGCTCGTGCTCGAGTACATGGACGGTGGCAACCTCCGCCAGTACCTCGACAAGAAGCGCAAGGACGACCCCGTTCTGTTCGACTACTCGACGGTCGATATTGCATGGGTCATTGCCAACGCTTTGGCCGACCTCCACCGAAATGGCTTTATGCACCGCGACCTCAAGAGCCTCAACGTGCTTTTGAGCTCGTCCAACTACATCAAGGTGGCCGACTTTGGCCTTACAAAGGAGTTCAACCTCGACATGACGACGCACCCGAAGTCTTTGCTTCGGGAACCACGTACGGCTACGCGGCCGACATTTACTCGTTTGGCGTCATTTTGACCGAGCTCGAGACACTCCAGGTGCCGTATGCTGGCATGAACCTCTTTGCGATCGTCGACGGCGTCCGCAGCGGCGAGCGTGAGCTCCAAGTGTGCGCCGTGGTACAAGGCGCTGGTCGACGACTGCTTGTCGTTTGATCCCAAGCAGCGTCCGATGGCGCAGACGATCATCGATCGTTGTTGCTGCAGGAAAAGGCTCTTGCGGATAGCGTCTGGTAACGCTGCCGCAACTGACGAAGGGCATGAGCAGCAGCTCGTCCACCTCGGTACGATGCATCCATTGTGTATTGAGAGTGCTCGTCTGGTTACCCTTTGGATCTAGTCGACGTCGTCGTCCTGGTCGTCGGGGGCTCTCACCAGTCGTGCCCAGCATGCAAGACGCGCAACGCAGCTTTGAACAAACACTGCAGCAGCTGCAACGAGGCCATGCCGGACGTGTCGGCCAAGCTCACGCTCTTGCTCAAGCGCGCCAAGGTGGCCAACGCCAAGGGCTTCTCGATCAACCTTTGCATCGACTGCGACATTTGCGAAATGACCAACTTGATGACGGCGGCGACGTGCGCCGATCCCGAGTGTGGCGAGGAGCTTCTGGACGACGCGGAGAAGCTGCGCATCCTCTCCCGTCGCTTCGACCTCGCGACCAGCGCGGTGTAAGCTCGATGTGCACGACCAAAGAGTGTTATGCACACTCCGCACAGAGCGCGTCGGATCACCAAAGACGAGTTGCCGAGAGAGTTCTCTCTCCTTGGAGTTGTTTTGTACTTTAAACTCTTCCATCCTGTCCCTGTAGCATTAGATCGGATTTGGACTATCGATCATGCTTCGACCTTTGCACCGCTGGTACTTTACTGGGCACGGCGCGTTCTGGCCCAAGTCCAAGCCTCCCATGCTTCGCTGCAGCGGTTTGAGAGTTGTGACACCCTCTCGATGGAAGCGCCGCTGACAAGCGACCTCTTGCCTCGTATTCTCGAGACCGACAAGCGCGGTCGCGTGACGTTTGAAAACGTCCAAGTGCGCTACCAGCCCCATCAGGCGCCAGCACTTACACACCTCTCGTTTGACGTCGAGAAGAGTAGCGTTCAGCAGGGTCAGGCAACAGCAGCCTCGTGATTGCGTCTACTTGAGCTCGACGCCGGCGGCCATTCCTCATGTACAGTTAGACGAACAGATTTCTTCGTCGACGCATCGAGACTTTTAATGTCGAAAACTTCAAAATGAAAACTTCAAAATGGCAAAAATGTATTTGGAAGAGATGGAAATGGAAAAGAGTCCTCAGGATGGAGCCAAGAAAGACCCCTCGGGTGCAGCTTACGCGGCGCTGATCGCGAGGTCGAAGCGACGCACGAGGATGCGCAGCTTCTCCGCGTCGTTCGGAAGCTTCCTGCCGCAATAGGAGTCGGCGCACGTCGCCGCCGTCATCGTGTTGGTCGTCTCGCAAATGTCGCATTCGATTGAGAGGTCGACCGAGAAGCCCTTGGCATTGGCCACCTCGGCGCGCTTGAGCAAGAGCGTGAGCTTGGCCGATGCGTCCGGCAGCATTTCGCCGCACTTGCTGCAGCGCTCGAGAGATGCAGCGTGGCGCGTCTTGCACACTGGACACGGGTATACGGACTGGACATCGCCCGGGACGAGGACGACGACATGGACTACACAATCATCGTTCAACAGACACTCAAGACGGTGG
>NW_012156760.1:4206-6001 GCF_000151545.1 Saprolegnia parasitica CBS 223.65
TTCGAAAAGGTCAAGAGCATCTGGAGCAGCTGCGTGTGGCCATGGCGCACCGCAAGGTGCAGTAGACCGTCGCCAAACTACGAGCTTGGACGTGAGTGTGTGGACGTCAAACTCAATCTGAACACCTCGTTCGTGACGCGAGCATCAACGCCTTGATCCAAAAGTGCTTTGGTGGCAGCAACATGGCCCGCGACCACTGCTTGCACAAGCTCCATCTTCTTCTCTTCCTCGGCAGGTTCATGGACTGGGGGAGCTGGTTGAGGCTACGAAAAGAGCATAAATTCAACTTCATGCAAGCAGTCAATGGCGCGTACACCCGGGTTGGTGTTGATATACTCTTGCAGAAGACGGACAATAGTCGCGTGCCCACGCTGCGTGGCCATCGAGAGCGCCGTGTTGCCGTCCTAATCAGCAAGATAAACCTCGGCGGTGGGAAATCTCCGTCTCGTACGGCATCGGTGGCTTGGAGGTTGGGGTGGTGACTCAGCAAGGCGCGAGTCACCTCGTCGTGGCCAAACTGGGCGGCCAGTAGAAGCGGCGTTGCACCCGCCTACTAGGAACTGAAGGACGTCGTCGCAGAGATTGGATTCAGTACCAAGATGTTCTCATCACTATCGTCGACTTGAAGACTCTGGTTCACGTCTGCGCCAGCGTCGAGAAGATGTTGCACAATATCGAGATGACCGCGTCGGGTTGCGGTCAAAAGTGGGGTGTCACCGTCCTATAACGCAACCCGTTGATCCACAGACAGAATTTGAAACCTCTATCGGTGCAGCGTGTACGTTTCTAGCTTGATCCACAGCTGCGTTGGCGTCGAGAAGCGTCTTGACTACGGTGTCGTGTCCGAAGAATGCAGCAATCATCAGCGGCGTTCTCCCATCCTACATCGATGTCGACATGTGAGACCACGTGTTTCAGGAAGCAACAAGCATAAGGAGAGAACGTCGTACGTTCATCGCTTGATTCACAGCTGCGTTAGCGCCGAGGAGCGTCTTGACGATAATGTCGTGTCCGTTGAATGCAGCCATCATCAGCGGCGTCACTCCATCCTACGTCATCAACAACGTGTGAGACCACGTGTTTGAGAGCGCAACAAGCATAAGGAGAGAATGTCGTACGTTCATCGCTTGATCCACAGCTGCGTTGGCGCCGAGGAGCGTCTTGACGACGATGTCGTGTCCGTTCTGTGCAGCAATAAAGAGCGGCGTCACCCCGTTCTACACAATCGGACATCTCTTGATGCTATCGAGCGTGGCCAACGCACCTTGTTGGTCCAGTTAACGTTGGCGCCTTCCTTGAGCAGGCGCTGGACGTCGTTGATGCGACCTCTGAACGCAGCATCAAGCAGCCGAAGGCCCTACACCACAAATTGTTCACCACCTCCAGCGCCGTCGACGTCGTCGTACCGATGGTGATCCAAGGAGGGCCGCCCACATGGATCGATTCCTCAAATCAGTCAATGCGACTTGACGTTTGGAAATCAATTCCTTACAGCATACTGAAAACAAGCTAAACGCCACCGTCTGATTTGTGTTTTATACTGTTTTATACAGGTCACAAACATCCGATATGGCTTCCTTGCCAGTACAGTGACAACCCCAAGCTCGTGCTCGAGTACATGGACGGTGGCAACCTCCGCCAGTACCTCGACAAGAAGCGCGAGGGCGAGCCCGTTCCGTTTGAATATTCAACCCTTGACATTGCGTGGGTCATTGCCAACGCTTTGGCCGACCTCCACCGGAATGGCTTTCTGCACCGCGACCCCAAGAGCCTCAACGTCCTCCTCTCGTCCTCC
>NW_012156760.1:6314-9144 GCF_000151545.1 Saprolegnia parasitica CBS 223.65
CGCCGAGACGCTGCTCGTGTGCGGCCTCGGCGTGCTGCTGCTTCTGCCCCACGACGACGAGGGTGCCAAGCACGACTATGCAGCGATCCACGCCGACGCCGACGTCACGGGCTGGGCGCTCACAAAGGACGTTCGGTTCTGGTACCTCTTCTTCGCCGTGCTCATTGGCGTCGGGTCGGGCCTCTTTGTCATGGCGAATCTCGCGTTCCTCCTCGAGTCGGCGGCGGCGCGCCGGACGCCGTCGCGCCCTACGTCTCTCTCTTCTCGCTGTGCAACCTCGTGGGCCGGCTCGCGGTCGGGCATCTCTCGGACACGTACCTCACCATCTGGACGCGCGCCTCGTTTCTAGGTCTGGGTCTGGCCATGACCATGCTTGGCCAACTCCTCTTTGTATTGGCGCCGCTTGGCTGGTTCTTCGTGCCCGTGGCCGTCGGCGGTATTGCCGAAGGCTTCCTCTTCCCAACGTACACGGTGCTGACGCGAGAGCTTTTTGGCGCCAAGTACTTTGGCGAGAACTTTGGCGCGATGACGCTCGCCAATGCGATTGGGTTTCCGCTGCTGCTCGGGCCGCTCTCGTCGCGCCTGTACCGCATCGCGTCGGCTCTCGACCCGACCTCGGGCGCCGAGGTCTGCGTCGGTCGGCACTGCTTTTTCTGGCTTTTTGCGATCGCCTTCGGGCTCAACGGCCTCGGCCTCTACTGCGCGTACAAGCTGCATCTCGCGATGCGCACGTCGTAATTGTGATGCATGTGGTCGTGTTTCGTTTGCATTGTTACTACAGACTATCAGAACCTCGGAGTGAGCCGTGTGGAGGACACTGGAGATAACTGGAAGAAGCCTGCGTATCATGGAACAAGGCTGCTAAGCCGTCTGCAGGCTTGAAGCGACATTGGCGCAATCACGTTCTGGATTTGAGGAAGAACGGGGTGTCAAAGGGTCATATGAAAGGTTCGACCCTTTGCCAGAGCGCTGGGCCGGGCTCGTGCTCATCAATACGATAGGAGGCTCCTTGGACGTCCACAAAGCGTCGTCAGGTGCTGGCGAGTACGCTCGTCAGCTACTAGATTGCCACGTCATGCGTTGGCTTGTTGTAGATGCCATCTCGTTTCCCGTTTTTGTCCTGTTGGCTAAGATGCTCCAAGAAGACCTCCACACCCGTCTCCACGTCACATGATACGAGCTCCTGACCTGCACAGGAGCCTCCAGTGGTGCTCGCTTTTCCACAATGGATGTAAAAACAATGTGTACCTATATCCTTGTAACCCTTGCCTGGACGACGCCAAGACGTCGATTCGCATCATTATTGCGCACAGAGCTTTCGATTTCACAGGCAGTATCTGAGGTCCAAGCCAACAACGGTGACCTATCCAGTGGTGCCAGGCGCACACTAAGCATGTCGCTCAACTCAGATTGCCACCAAGATCTGAGTGGCGGCACAAGCCACTAGTGGCGTTCGCCTCAACACCACCGATACACCCATTCGTATCGTTATTGCGCACAGTACATAAGATTTCACGTCTGCGACAGGATAGTCCAGTTCCATGCAAGCGGCTCATTTGGCTGGCCTTTGTACACTAAACGCATGCATTATTTCTTGTTGCTTCCCATCCTTGTGGCACCAGTGGTCGCTTGCCATTCCGGCTTGAGCCGGTCGAGGAGGCTCTTGACGAGCCCGATCATGCCTACTCTACTACTGAGGCTACGTCGCGTACTACTATCTGTCTTTGTTTCGCTCCTGTGTCTGGTTCAATTCAGCACGTCCACCGTCGCTTGTCAAAACGAAGATTCGTATTGGAAGCATTTGATTGGCTATTAGAAAATATTTTAAACCAATCCCACGCGATCGCCTACCGACCTCCACCGCTGAGCCGCTTCGTGCGCCAAGTCGCGTTCGGAAATGAAGTCCCTTCAACTTGGCACAGTGAAAGAGGGCACTTTGGAGATCACGAAATGATACTCCGTGTCGGCGTGCGAGGCGTATGACAACAATTATGCGTTGTCGATAATTGTTCGTGGCATATGCCATTAATAAACGAGCAACCTGCCACATTCAACGATGCCGATCCAGGGTTGAGGCGCGCAGGGACAAAGGCAATAAGAGCACCAGCTGAGAGCACCCTTACGAATGTACAAGAGGGTACTAGTCGTACACCACAACACACATATGGAGGTCAAAACTGCACTCGCATGAATTAAGAATTCATTAGAGTTTCTGCTCGCAGTAGTAAAAGCCGTCGGTCGCCCGCGTCCGCACTTGCGCTTCGTACGTCTCGTCGGCCAAGATGGCATCGACCGCCGACGCGGCGTCCGTCACGATGCGCCACGCGTTGTACTGCCCGCGACGCAGCTCCACAATCACCTCAAAGATCGGCTCGCCACCGCGCTGCGCCAACAGCTTCCGCAGCGGCCCATTGTCGTTCTTCTTTTGCTTTTCCTTGGCCAATGCGTCGCCGACCGTCACTGACTCGACGCCGCCCACGAGCCCTCGCAGCGGCTTGTTCTTGAGCAGCTTGCGCAGGTCGCCGTGCGCCGATGCCACGATGCGCACACCGCGCTGCTTGCACGTGCGCGCGGCCTCGACTTCGTTCGGCCGGCCAATCTCGTCAATGACCATGACTTCGGGCGTGTGGTTCTGGACGCACTCGACCATGACCGCGGCTTGGTCGTTGAGCGATGGCACCATCATGCGCCGCGCCAAGCCCACGCACGGATGCGGAATGTCGCCGTCGCCTAGAGATCAGAGCGCGGTTAGGGTTGGGCTTCTAGTATAAGATTGAAGAGCAGTACCTGCTATTTCGTTGCTCGTGTCGACGATGCAGACGTTGTACTT
>NW_012156760.1:9456-11607 GCF_000151545.1 Saprolegnia parasitica CBS 223.65
CGCGCGCCATCGACCCACGCCCACGGTCGGCGTCCGAGGTCCAAGACGATGTCGAGCAGCTTGGCGCTGACGTCGGGTTGGAGCAGAGGTGCCGCGAGGTCAGGTGGCAGCAACCCCAAAATGTCGTCCATGTCTTCGTGGATGACCACCGGCGGACTAGAGATAACGTCGTGGGGCCGCCACGCCTGGAGGTACTCGGTCGAGACAAGGCGCTGATTGTGTTGCGCATCAAAGCAGAGCGATCGCTGGCCATCGGAAGCAATCGCGTGATGCAGGCGCTGGTTGGAGGCTGACATGAGCGGCGATATGTTGTCAAAGATGGCCTTGGCGAGGACATCCGAGGCTTGAAGCAGCAGTTGGACCGTCGCCGCCGCGGCTTGCGTGGCTTCTGGAAGCAGCGGGCGGTGGTTCAAAAAGTCGGGTCGGTCGAGGTACCGCGGGTGCGGGTGCGCGGGTAGCCCAACGACCGAGAGCATCTCGGCAAACGAGACGTTGAAGCGCGACGTCTGGTGCTCAAAGAGGAGCTCGAGGTCGATGACAGAGACGAGCCGATTGTCGCCAATGGCCGAGAAGAGAGAGGAAAAGGGGTGGGTGTTGTAAACGATCTTGGTAACACTGGGCGACTGGAGCACTGGACTTAGCGCGTGCGACAAGGCCGACGCTGGAATCTGTGCACAGTCGAGGACCAGCGTATGGCCCGTAAACGCGAGTGCAAGGAGAGCATGAGGCAATGTGCCATAGCCATAGAGGGTCATGACTCGCGCCTGCGCCGGGTTGTGCAAGATCGCATGGGTCGTGATGGCGTCCTGCAGGTCATGGACGGTGGAGATTAAGTGAGTCGTTGCGGGGCCTTGTGGGTCGAGTGTCTCTAGGCTCTCGAGAGGGGTGGTACTCTTCTCCATGTCGTTGCTCTCATCGTCCTCGTCCTCGTCGTCGCTGCTCTCATCGCTGCTCGACTCTGCGCCAGAGCTGGATCGGCTTCCTAGTCGAAAAAGCTGCATCAGACCAACCTTTCCCAACAACAAAAAGGTCGTACGGAACGACGTGGCCGACGACGGGCTCTTCCACGTGTCGTTGGCCTTGGGCGATGGCATCGCAGGCGGTGTACCCCCGGCGCGAACAAAGCACGGGCGCGTCGGGTCAGCGTCCGAGTAGGTCAGTTGCGGGTGGCGGCGGAGCGACTGCACGATCGCAGCAACGACAGCGTCCAAATCCACGTCGTCGGGAAGCGTCGGGCGCACTTGCCCGCGAATGTACGACGTGTAAAACGCATTGTCCGAGGCGACCCACTCGAGGATCGCGTCGACATACTCGGACGCGTGCGCGGCGACGTAAGGCTCCAAGGCCATGTCCGTCCTCTTCGTGGTCGGGTTCGGAGTCTGGCTAAGTGTTGTCTGCTTGGTCGTGGAAGGAGGGACGGGCGACGGAGCTGGGTTTTTTGGCTGGCGCAACGCCTGAAACGAGACGCGGCCACCGACAACCGAGCTCGTGACGTCCGGATGGAGCTTGAGCGTATCGAGGATGCCGGCGAGGACCGCCTTCGTGCTCACGTGCGACGGTACACGGAGCTGCCCGAGAATGTCGGCTTCGGTGAACGCCTTGCCCTTCTTCGTCGTTGAGAGCATCGCCGTGAGGTAATAGGGCGTCACTTGGTCCACAATGTTGTGGACACTGGCGGTCGCATCGCCCGACGAGCTGCGCCGACCAAAGCACACGTTGGAGAGGAAGCTCGGGCGGTGGCGAAAGCGCGGATCTTGTACAAGTGCTGGCATGACGTGGCTCTTGACCACTGCGCGCGGCAGCACAAACGGCAGTTGGATCTTCCACGAGTAGACGACGGCGTGGCCGCATCCCTCGTCGTGGGTCTGCAGCCAGCGTTCCATCGCCTGCGCGTACGCCTCGATCGCGGTTGCGAGGTTGGCGTCGGTCAAGCCAGACGTATTATTGGGCGTGGCAGACCGGGGCGCTACCGTCGCTGCGTGAGGTAGCACTAAAGAGCAACGATGGATGTATGCAGAAGTACCTCCCGGAGTGACCCGTGGCGGCGTCGACGCCAGTGGCAGTCGCGGCGCCGGGATCGGTGCCATTGGCTTGGTAAGAAAGGCTCAGTACCAGGGAGCGAGTCGACGTACTGAAGCCGCGCGTCGCGCC
>NW_012156761.1:0-2900 GCF_000151545.1 Saprolegnia parasitica CBS 223.65
ATGTTTTTGGCGCGGTTGGCGTAGCGGAGCGTCGAGAGGGTCTCGTCAAAGTTGTAGTCGGCAGGACTAATGGCGGCGACCATGACAGTCTTGGTGTTGCCACCGAGCGAATCCTAAAGAATGTGTCCGATGTCGTCTCTCACGTGGTGCTATTCTTGGTGTGTACTTGAAGCAGCCGCGTGAGCTTCGAGTCCCGGTACGGAATGTGTTTTCCTTTCCCGTCCACCAAGGCTACATTACATGGTCGATCTAAAAAAAGTGGTAAAAAGACAATTTGTACCAGAGATGACATTGCCAAGCGCAGAGAGACTCAGGTTGATCTTGCAGCCTTCCTACATCGATTGTCGAACCAAGCAGAGTAATTCAAGCCTACCTTGAGCCGCGCGCCCGTCGCGCCTGTCTTGCTCTGCCGCTCACTCCCCGCCAAGTCGACAAGGTTGAGCTAGACCGTACGTAGAGCGAGCGTTCAGTATGATGATAGCAACATCCGACGACGCACCTTGCCCGCTCGAAAGTGCTCCTCGCCGTTGACTTTTTCACTGATTTCAACCACAATGGTAAAGATCGAGTGCGACCGTGATGACCCTTCGTTCATGAGCGTCGCGGCAATCGTGCGGTTCTTGAACCCACGGGCCATGACACTAGTCGTCGCGTCAGATGTGATGATGACAACGTGTACACGAATGCATACCGGTTGATGCTGGCCACGTCGCTCACGACGACTTCGGTGAGGTCTTTGACGTACACGCCCCCGTCAGCGCTCTCTTTGAGCTCTAGCTTTTGCTTCGAGTCGTCGCCGAGGAGGTCGCGAATGTCTTCGTTGTAGATCTCGAGGTACGTGGCGCGGACCATGTACTCGCGCTCCGTGTCGGCGCCAATGTTTTCAAAGACATGGTCAAACGCGTGGGGGATGACACCGCGGAGTTCGGGGGGGCTGTCCTTGCCTTGCATCGTGTGCGTCTTGCCGCAGCCCGTTTGGCCGTACGCAAAGATGGTGCCGTTGTAGCCCTCAAAGACACTTTCGACCAGCGGGTAGCCCGACTCGTCATAAAATTGTCGCTAGCCCCAACAACAATGGTCCATAGCTTCAACACAAAAAGTGTGTACCTGCACCGTGTGCTCGTCGTAGACCGAGTCGAACGTAAAACTCTTTAACGCGTCGCTGTCAGGGCACTTGATGGAAACGACCGCGGCGGCCACGTCCATGGTCACGATCGACTGCCGGCCCTCAGTGATCTCCTTGCCAAAGAGCGGTCGGCAGCGCACGACGACCTTGACTGTTTCTCGTCCCTTGGCATTGGCCGAATTGACGATCGCGGCCGCCGACGCGAGGTCCATGTGCAGAGGTACGGACAAAGGATATATTGGGCTGCGCCGGTTACACGCTCTAGTTACAAAGGTGGCACATGCCGAATTGAACATACCTTTCTTTCGAAATCTATTCGAGTACCCGGTACATGCGACTGCATGTACTTACATGGTCCTTGGAGGCACCTACCGTTACCGCTATTATGGAGATGGAACACGTGAAAGAGAAATGCGCAATCACGTTTATCGAGTGCTCGTTGGCGACGCGGCTAGGCTCTGCGTGTGTCGACAACACTAGCTAGTACCCTACACCAAGAGACATAAATGTACTTATGCCCCTTGCGTACACATATTACCGAGTTCTCGCGCTCTGCATGTGTTGGTTTCGATTAAGCTGCTATGCTGTGGACGAGTTCACGAGGTTGGATCGATCGAGAGGCAACTAAATATGGTTTTGGTGGTTACTTATGGCAAATGCCACTAGTAAATATTCGATCGGACAGAACAACGCTTCAGTGCCTCGAACGCCAACGCCACATAGCATTCCGAACTCCTAAAATCCATGTCGACAAAAGTGGCAAGTTTGGGCGATCTTTTTCAAAAGTCCGAAATCAGCGATTGCAGAGCAGAGCCTCTTCGCGGTCGACTTTCTTGGATAGGATTGGCCAAAATGATGAAACATGACCAATAAAACGACATCTCCATAGATGGCATATGCCGAATGTAACGCAGGCCGCTCACAATCGACGTTCTCTGTGGTGTCATGCATATGGATCAATGCTGCCGTCCGAAACGAGGCCACCGCTTGTGGGTGTATACCGTGGATACACTGTGGCATGCATTCATCTCGTGACTGTGGGGAGCTTGGACAAGCAACGATATGACACGAGAGGCCATACCGGGACGCTCGTCTCTATTTTCGGCATCTCTTAGTTTCGGCATGATGTTGAGAAATAGCCAATCATGACGCAATACGCTTCATGCTGATCTGCTGCTGCCGATCATCATTTTCCAAGAGCGACGATGAACCTCGCCAATCGAGGTACCGATCTCGTCGGTGGCAGGGATCGAAGCGTGTCCTAGTTGCCATCGTCACGGGCGCCGGCAACGGACTCGGCAAGGCATACGCGCTCCAACTGAGCAAGCTCGGCGCCAAGGTCGTTGTCAACGACACGGGTGGCAACCGCCACGGTGTCGGTGTCGCCCACAGCGCTGCGGACGCGGTCGTCGATGAGATTCGCTCGCTGCACGGCGAGGACGCAGCGGTTGCCAGCTATAGCTCGGTCGAGGACGGCGGCAGCATCGTGCAGACAGCCCTGGACGCCTGTACGTTGCTACTTGTGCATTTTCATGCGTCATCGGGCACTAGATGGTCAACTCGACATTCTTGTCAACAACGCAGGTACAATCACACATCCAAAATGACAAGGCGACCACCAAGACAGGCATTTTGCGCGACGTGACGCTCAAGAACATGACGGACGACGACTGGCACTCGGTGCTCAACGTGCATCTCAACGGCACGATGAGGTACGATCCGTCTCGCTCGCCGATCATCGATTCCAATCGGTTGAATCCTTCCAAATAGCGTC
>NW_012156761.1:4237-5907 GCF_000151545.1 Saprolegnia parasitica CBS 223.65
GTACTGGTCTTCAATGTAAATGTAGTTTTTCGCGTTCCGGATGGCCTTGATGCGGCCCGCGAGGATCGACGTCTCGCCGTGCGGTGCAAACGACGCGTACCCATGGTAGTTGCAGCTAAACGTCCGAAGTATTTGGACGTCGTGGGGGCCCGCCGAGGTGTTGATCGCGAGCGACGAGAGCAGCGCTGCCGATGAAAAAAACGTTTGCGGCACGTTCCACGATGCTTGCAATGGCATCGGCGGCGTCACGAACGGCGGTCCGAGCGCCGAACCGGGCGGGTTAGGGTCGTTCCAACGGTCCAAGAAATTGTGCAAAATATCCACGGCCGCGGGCCCTTGGACGCGCGAATGAACGTCGATCCAGCCGTTGTTGTTGGTACGGATGTGGGCTGCGTTGCGCAGCGCCGACTCGTTGTGGTACTTGGTGTCCCATCGATCAAAAGCCTGATCCATCCCGCCGGCGTAGGCCCAGACCTGGTTGCCTATGCTCAGAACCAAACTCTTTTGGTGCAGCGAGCCAGTGATCGACGTGACGCGGTCGTCGGTCATGAGCTGAACGCGCGCGCCATGCGAGGGCGTGAGCGAGTTCATCCACGCATGCATGTCCGTGACGCGATCGAGTTCTGGAAGGTTTGACCAAACGAGCCCGTGCGCGCTGAGGCCATTGGTTGTGATCGCCTTGCCCCACGTCGACTTGAACGTAATGGCGGGGTCAATGTGTGGCAGATACGGGATGTCGCCAAGCGTCCAGCTTGTAAAGTACGCGGTGTGGGCCGTTAAGAGATCGTGATGAATCGCCGCAAACGTGCTGCTCGTGTCGGCAAAGATGTGCATGAAGTTGCCCGACGTGCTCGTGGCTAATGACGTTCGCGGGACGCCGCCGCGTGCGTTTGTAATCTCGTCGGCGGTGAGGAACCAGTCACTCGAGGCCAAAAGCGGTTGACGCGTCGGAATGTCCGAGCCGTCGGACGTCGAGACCGCGTTGGTCAGAAGGACGTCGCAGCCTTGGAAGAGTTTGTAGCTGCAGAGGTTGCACGGCTGGCAAATGCACCAATTGGTAAAGATCTCGGTGAGCGACGTCGAGCGCGTACACGTGACGAACCCCGTGGCGCTCGTGGCGCAGAGCGTGAGCACAACGCCCCGCGACCGCATTTTGGTCGGTCGTAAATACGCAACTGACACAAACGACGGTTGCCGACGCTGGTGGTGGGTTCGAATCCGTCCATGGTAGCGGGTTTGCGCCATTTTCGAAAAAAGCCCAGGAAGCGCTGACCGCAAAGTGGCATATATCAGTGTGTCTGGTTGCGCGAGTACCGTGTGTTGACGGCGTGCCACCAACGAGAAATCTTGTACTGGTATTTTACATGTAAATTGCTTTTTGTTCAAGTTCTTGCGACGGCCCTCAGGTAGTTAAGTGCGTACACCGTCAAGTGCATATTTACGCATCAATTGTCGTCGACTCGATCGCTTCCTGCTCCATTTGCATGTACGCCGTCATGGCCGGGCAGTTGAAGACGGAAAAGTTGCTGCGCTGGCACTCGCACGTGACCTGGACAATGCGCGGCTGCGTCGCCAGCCACTCGAGGTTCTGGCACTCGTCGATCTCGCCGTCTTCGAGCTTGGACGCAGCGACCGTCGCCGTCGACAAGGTGCTTCATGACGTCGCGGAA
>NW_012156761.1:6199-8579 GCF_000151545.1 Saprolegnia parasitica CBS 223.65
TCGACGAGGAGGACCTTGGAGTGGACGTAAATGTTTCGGCGCGGGTCGGGAATGTAGATCTGGACCTTCTTCGGAAACTTTTCAAGGAGCGGGGCCATCATGTCGTACTGGTACTTTTGGTAGCCGACAGCGGCCTCCTGGCCTTGGGGCGTGACCGTAAAGACAATGAGGCGCTGGATGCGCGGAAGGATCTTGAGGAGCTCGTCGAGGAGCTCAGGCACGTGGATAAAGTACTGGTCTTCAATGTAAATGTAGTTTTTCGCGTTCCGGATGGCCTTGATGCGGCCCGCAAAGATGGACGTCTCGCCTTTCGGTGCAAACGACTTGTAGCCCTTGTACTTGCAGCTGTACGTGCGGAGGATCTGGACGTCGTGCGTGCCGACGGACGCATCGGCGCGGACTCGCGACAAGATGTCGGTCGGCGGCAGCGTCTTCTTCGGAACGTTCCACGCGTCGTCGATCTTGACGGGCGACTTGACGAGCGGCCAGCCGTACGGTTTGCCTGGGTAGACCGGGTCGTTCCACCGGTCTAAAAAGTTGTGGAGGACATCTTTGGTCGCGGGTCCGTGCAGACGCGCGTGGACGTCGACCCAGCCATCGTTGGCGCCGTTGATGCCGGTGCGCTTTCGGAGCGCGGTCTCGTTGTGGTACTTGGTGTCCCACCGGTCGAGCGACTGGTCGAGGCCGCCGACGTAGCTCACCATGTCGGCATGGCGCGTGAGAATGAGGCTCTTTTGGTGGTGTGACCCCGTCGGTTTGTTGATGCGGTCGTCGGTCATGAGCTGGACGTTCTTGCAGTTGCTGTTGTTGAGCGTGTTCATCCACGAAAACATGTCGGTGACCTTGCCGAGTTCGACGAGGTTTTCCCACACGAGACCGTGCGCATGGAGGTTGTTGGTGGCAATGGCCTTGGCCCATGTCTTCTTGAACGTCATGGACGGGTCGATCTGCGGGATGTACGGAATGTCGTGCAGCGTCCAGCCCGAGAAATACGCTGCCGTCGCCATGCTGATGTCCTTGTGCATGGACGCAAATGCAGCGCTCGTGTCGGCAAAGATGTTGACGCGGTTGCCCGACGTCGCAACCGCGAGGCGGTCCCGACGCGCGCCGCCGCGGCTTTTCGTGATGTCGTCTTCTGAGAGGAACCAGTCTTTCGACGCCAGCAGCGGCTGCTTGAGTGGCATGTCCGAGCCGTCCGAGAGCGTGGTGGGGTTCTGCGGCAGCGGCCGGCAGCCCTTGAAGATTTTGAACTCGCAGAGGTTGCACGGCTGGCACATGCACCAGTTCTTGAACGTACTGCGCCACGACGGGTCCCGTGTGCACGTGACGCCGTCCGCGCTGACTTGTGTGGCCAGCAAAAGCAGTGGAAGACTCAGAGATGCGTAGATGGCGACCATGGCGGTTCCGAGCCAAATGCAAAAGTGAAATGCAATCGAGAATCACTGGCGCTAAAGGCAGACTCACAGGCACCCAGCGCAATGGACGGTGCTACAAGGCGTCACGCACAGAGGCTGGCTGCAACTAGATAACGTATGTGCATGTCGCCGACCCAAGAGACGGCCACATGCCCACGTAGCCAGTTTGATGGTTGTGTAATGGGTCGGAATCAAAACATCTGTGTTGCACGGCACGCAACACGAGCGCAGACGACAAGCGAGACGACCGATGCTCAGTCGGCCACTGTAGTAGCGGTAGCTGACGGAACGATCTGCGAAGGCTCCCGGGTGCACGTTGTCCGATGCAGCGCTTATCCTGTAATCCACGCGTTTTTTAAACGAGTGTCCAGAAGTGTCTTGTAATCGGTGTGCAATGCAGACACTGGATTGAATCAGATCACCTACAATATGTAGTATCCTCTGCGCATATGCAGCACTGTACATGTATTTTGCACTGCCGTTGATTGCGGACAGACAGAGCGGAGAGTTGGTGCCGAGTCCGCCCTTGAAAAGATTGATGCACCTTTGCCACGCATCGCACGTGCAGACGACCACCTCCCGTTGCGCAACAAAATACAACTGTCAGCGGAAAGGCTCTTGCACGCGTTTGGTGATGGCCGCGCCTGGAATTGTACGGACCGTGCATTCCAGACGGTACCTCCGACGGTACCTCTGCGACTTGGTGCACGCGCCATCCCTGTTCTTTTTGTACGGATTGTGGTTGTCTGTTGTGCTACAAGGATGCAACCGCATCTGCTGCACATCGTTGTTCGAGTTTACGAGCTCGAGACCACGCTTCACCTTGGTCATCCTTCTTGCCTTGCCTCCACCTAACGCGTCGCAGCTTGCGGGTCACGCGCTGTGTGCGATGTGGTGGGAGTCGCTGGTGAACGTGCTGCCACGTGCAAAGCTGGATGCATCTGGATCCCTAGATGTGTTGCATA
>NW_012156761.1:9479-12542 GCF_000151545.1 Saprolegnia parasitica CBS 223.65
ATGTGGCTTGGAGTTGCAGCGGCTGACAGCCCTTGCGCAACGAAAACTCGCAGAGATGGCACGGCTGACACATGCACCAGTTGTTGAGCGCGTTCTTCATCGACGGATCCCGCGTGCACGTGACCGCTCCCGAGACGACCGTCGCCGCAGCAAACGCGCCGAGATACCGCACGTGGACCATGTTTAAGTTGTCGGCGGAAAGTTGGAAAGTGAGTTGGTTGTGCTGGCTGTTGGTGGCCAAGCTCAAAGCACACGCGACGTGCACGGTGCTGTGTAGCATCCAAGATCTCCTAGACCCATACCTGATACCTGCAGCACCGGTCCAAATCGTCTTTATAAAGAGGCGCCTTTAACAAGATCGTAGTAGTGTTGACGAAAGCCGCTTTCGTCAACACCGAAACATTCTTGTGTATCTTGGCCAGCCCATGGGCTTTTCACTCGTGCAAGAGCGAGAGGATACAAAGCTACCCTTCTACGACGTGCACCATGATGTGCATCAACAGTTACGGCACTTGAAGCTACCCTTTCCGTGTGCATCGGCAATGTCAACTTGTCTGTTTTCAGCGTCTCGGCACGTGCGACGGTTGAGAGCGTGCGGACCAACGCCAATCGGCGTCGAGTAGTCTGCATGCTCGTTCAACGCGGTGCAGTGGTGACCAGCATCTGTTTGGATGTGGGCGTTACAGCCGTTTCCAGCCATCACGCCGGATGGATGGCGGCGGCGCTACAACCCGTTATGAACTGTAGTCACGAACGAGCTTGGCTTCGAGTTTGTTGGTGTTGGACTCTCTCAATTCGAGAGAGTGGTTTGAGAGTTTGAAACCTCATTCATGTATAATTAAGGGTGCGTTTGGTTTGTCCAAAGCATGTGCATATCAAGCGGTCGCGGTCTTTCTCAACTGCACGACGGTACTGCCATTGCAACCTCTTTTGTCGATGGAGCTGCTCCCGGAGATGCTCGCGACGACGTACATGCATCTCGAGACACTGTCCGTCATCGATCAGGATTTGACGCGCAATGGGTCTGCGGCTGTGCCGTCGGGCGTGCTGCGATTGCTACACTTGAATATTTCGATGCGTCTGCTGGATGTGCTGCACGTGCTTGCAGAACTTGTTGCTGCTTGATGACCATCAAGCGCGACAGCTACGAAATGGGAAAGCGCGCAATCTACAAGGCGCTGGCACTGGTCGATGACGTCCCGTTCGTACACCAGGGTTGCTAGAGGACATGAAGAAATTCGTGGTCGACGCGCTCAATCGACGCGCTGATCGTCACCATCGGTGCGAATTGCATTTCTTATCACTTCGAAATGCAACATGTAGGCTCATAGTGACCATTGCGGATAACCAACTTTGTGGTTCCGATACAAATCCCGATGGGCCGACCTACCGCTGCCAAGTCCATGGACGATTGCCGTCAAGGCGGCGCGTGTCGCTCAACTGCACTTGCACCACAGCCTCGTACACGAGCCCGAGCAGCCTGCTCTTCGTTGGCTTCTCCAGCTCCTCGCTCAACACAAGTGGCCGCGACGCCACCTTGCCGTGCGGATCGCGCTCCTGCCTCCGCCTGCCTAAATCAAGTTCCTCCACCTAGTTTACACAGCATAGAAAGTCCAACAATTTTAGCAGAGTTGATTTATTGTAATAGAGGACCCGTTTCAACGACAACTACGCATACGAGGCATGAGCCTTTTATCAGCCGCTGATTTCCCTGAAGCAAAAGCTCGACATGAGATCCTGATCCCTCGAGTTCAGTCCTTGTGGTAGGGCATCAATAGCATGGCATGGCACTCGTCATCAAACATCCGATTGCACTCCGTCGACTAGGATGACAACACGAACAATCTGTCATTAGTGTGCAATGCAGACACTGGATTGAATCAGATTACCTAGTGTACTCTGCGCATATGCAGCACTGTATTTTGCATTGCTGTTGATTGCGTGTTGAACTCGACGGAATATTTGACGAACCGCAACCTGCTAGCATCATCGTTAAAAGAACGCACTGAAGTCGATGGTCCTAACCCTACACCGTGATGGTCGGCCGTGGAGACAAGAAGACGTAACGAGGCAGTGGATCGATTATGGTGTATGTATCTAGCGCAACTTAAAAGTCGTTTTCAATGCGGGCTTGTTCGTCGGCAATGTAGTGCTCCATCTCGGCGCACTTCTCCAGCATATGCCCATCGCGCTGGCACGCGCACGTGACCTGAACGATGCGCGGCTGCGTCTCGAGCCACTCGAGGTTTGCACAGCTATCGATCTCGCCGTCTTCGAGTTTGGCGCAGCGACCGTCGCCGTCCACGAGGTCCTTCATGATTTCGCCGTACATGGCCCAGAACGGCTTGTAGTAGAGCACGTACGGCTGGATCCACGCGTTGGGCGACTTGGCGTACGCGTCCAAGGCATCGGCGGCGGCCAAAACGATTTCTTGGACAAGTCGACCGAGAAGCCCGTGAGCTCGCTAAACTTGCTGATGCGGAAATCCTGCGCGTGCTTGGCGACCGTGATCGCGCCATCTTGAACGTGCGCCGTGTCGACAATGTTGGCACCGAGTTCTGCGTCCGACGTCATGCTGCGGACGTTCCAGTTGCTCGAGCCGAGTGAGAGAAAGACGTCATCGACGAGGAGGACTTTGGAGTGGACGTAGATGCCGAGGCGCGGGTCGGGAATGTAGATCTGCACCTTCTTCGGGAACTTTTCAAGGAGCGGGGCCATCATGTCGTACTGGTACTTTTGGTAGCCGGACGCAAGCTCGACCTTGCCGGGCGTGACCGTAAAGATGATGAGGCGCTGGATGCGCGGGAGGACCTTGAGGAGCTCGTCAAGGAGCTCAGGCACGTGGATAAAGTACTGGTCTTCAATGTAAATGTAGTTTTTCGCGTTCCGGATGGCCTTGATGCGGCCCGCGAGGATCGATGTCTCGCCCTTTGGTGCAAACGACTTGTAGCCCTTGTACTTGCAGCTGTACGTGCGGAGGATCTGGACGTCGTGCGTGCCGACCGTGTTGTCGACGTCGACAGCGCTCAAGACAGCGTCGGCGGCGATCTCGTTTTGGGGTAC
>NW_012156762.1:0-9989 GCF_000151545.1 Saprolegnia parasitica CBS 223.65
TAGCACCTTGGAATCGATAGTCCACCACCATATCCAGTTCAGTGTAAATTATATCTAAATAGACTCACTTCAACAACAACGGACACCAGCTCACTGAACCGTTTTCATGGTGATGGCCTCACCAGAATCTCAAACAAGGACATGGGTAGTGACACGAACGGCGTCGCTGCAGCATAGCCGAGGCCTAGCGGTCGTGGGTGTGTGGTGCAAGGATAGCCACCAAGACTGCCACCCTGCAGCACACAGCGCTAGCTCGTTATCGCTACCCGCACGACTCTGTCTTCACTGTTGTGAAGGATTCGCATTTCCATTGCCAAAACTTCAACACCTGCAAGAGAGTCGACGGCGGGCTCTGCACCCCGAAACGCTTCCCTTTCCTTTCTACCATCCGCTGCAATCCACTGCAAGCATACACTACTGTAGACACACCAACGGGTATTTCTTTACACATTCTAAATAGACGGTTAGTACACTACTAGAAGGACACACAGTACATAGTCTTCCTATGAAACTACGCGACGGGAGTGCTGGCGCCGTCGAGCGAAATTGTGTCGTCGTACTGCGCCGATAGAATCCGCGTCACGACCATGTTGCCATTCACATTGACAGCCGTCCGAATCCGATCAAAAAGAAAGTCAATGGCCACCACGTACACAAACGCCGACGGCAGCGCGATCGTCGGAAACACCGTCTTCCAGACCGTCATGAGCATGACAAGACCGGCGTTCGGGACGGGCGCCGTGCCCATGGAGCCAATGAGCGAGACAAAGAAGAGCACGACGATTTGCGGTGTTCCTAGCGCGGAAGCGTTCCCCGACATGTGCAGCATGAAAATGGTCATGACGGGTTGGTACAGCCCCGCGGCGTTCATGTTGATAGGCGTCCCGAGGCACATAATGAGCTGCGCCATCGAGCGCGTCACGAGGCGCGTCTGGTGCGTGACCGTGACGGCGACGGGCAAAGTCGCCATGGAGGAGGCGCACCCAAATGCAAAGACGTACGCCGGAAAGAGCTGCCGGAGGTAGTTGTACGGGTTGCTGCGCGTAAAGAGGAAGAGCACGATCGGAAGCACAATGAGCACGTGCGAGACGACGCCAGCGACAAAGGCAAGGAGGAGGTACCCGCCGTGCGCCGCCAATCCTGCAGACGACGTGTCGTATGCAACGACAGCGTTGCTGATGAGAAAGACGATCGCGATCGGCGTAAAGCGAAGCACAATATGGATCAGAATCAAGAGCGCGTTCCGGGCTTGGCGCAGCATGTTGAGGAGGTTGTTGGCACTCGCGTCGCCCGCATGCGACTTTGCGACGGCAATGCCGAGCGGCAGAGCAAACATGATGATCGAGAGAAGCGACCCGGTGGCGAGCGCGTGGAAAATGTTGTCGGGCACGACCATCTCGATGATCGCAATCACTTGCTGCGTCAGCGAGAGCGTCTTGAGCGGCGTCGAGATCTTGAGCGCGTTGTTGACGTCCGTCACTTGAAACTGCGCGGACGAAGCGTTCACGCCGGTGCACGCGACGCTGCCATCGATGGACGACGGTCCGAGGTACTTGCCGTTGGCGCACTGCAGCGCAATGATAGGCACCGTCGACGCCGTGTTGAAAGTCGTCGCGTTGTCCTGCCACGAAACGAGTCCGTGGTACGTAATCGCGACCAGGGTCCCTTGCACGGCTGCGAGAAACGATGTGAGAAAGTACGTGCCGGCCGTGCGCCACGAGAGCAGCGCCGTGTTTTTCAAAATGGCAATCTCGGCGATCGCGACCGTCATGGTGCAAAACACCATGGGCACGATGAGACAGCGCAGCGCGCGCACAAAGAGGTCGCCCGGCAGCGCGAGCCACAGCATCGTGTCCTTGTTAAGGCCGAGCGCTTTCAGCCCAATTCCAAGGCCAACACCAACGCCAACACCAATGAGGATCGAGAGCGAGCTCACGAGGTTGGAGCCGAGCCGCGGGTCAAAATTGCCGCCGATTGGCAGCTTCTCGGCTTCTTCCATGATCGGGTCCGGAAACTCGTATTCGGGCGTGTGGGGCCCAAGGTCGTGCCGCGCCGGCGTCGTAAAGTTGGTTCGAATACCAAGGGGCTCGTGGTGCGGCGCTGTGCGCTTCCCACCGCTGCTCGTCGATGACGCTGAGCTCGGCGTCGCATGGAGGAGGTGCGGCGGCGTCGGCGTCACTTGGTGGTCGGCTTCTTGGTACAGGTAGATGCCTTGGTTGCCCGGCATGGTTCGTCTCTGTGGTCAAATAGGAAATGAATGCGTACACTCGATCGGCGGGGAACGTGTTAGTAAGGCCCACGTGGGTCAACCGCCTCTGCTGATGAAAGCAACTCTTGACGGCCGATGCTGTTGTATTTGCTTGAGGCTCGATCCAGATGGTAGTCAGCGCCCTTTCTACAAGGGCAAAATGGCGTCGCCAGAAGATAACGAACGATTGCTTACCAATAATGGCTCGCCCCTGCCGCAAAGAAGGCTGGTATGCGAATCAACTACACTGAAATCGACAAGACCTCTATCATCGACTCGCGTTGGTGTTATAAGACATTGGGCGTGTCGGCGGCAAAGCCGATTGAAGCGGAAAGGCGTTCTCGTTGTGTTGGGTGCTACTCTGACAGCGAAGTTGCCGTGGGGTATAGTGTATTGTATCCCAACCTGGGGCACGACTACTGAACGTAAGAAAGCACTCACTGGAAGGATGAACCAGTGGGGTTCGCTTCTACCGTGACAGCATCAACACCAGTCGAGCCTTTTGAAGCGGTCTGTTGCCACGATCAGCTCGCGTGATGCATCAACGGTACAGACGGCAGCGTTTGAAGTTAAATGGTCTGTAGAACTGGCCTGTTTCCCCCCGAAAAACGCGTCGAACAAACGACAGCAATGGATGCGATCACATGCTACGTTTGTGCTACGTTAGCATGCAAGCGATCTTGTGTAGAGGTCGTCACGAACAATCTTGGTGACTGTCTTGATCCAAACGTACCGGTAGGAACAAACCAGACACCTCGGAAAACATCCCTCACGAAGCAGCAACGTTGCAGCAAGTGGGACTTGAAGTTGCCATTTGTAAACCTGGATGCTGCCAGGTGCTTTTGTCGACAGCTGTTGCTATCGAACGTCGCGTTATAGCCGCACGTCCCGAAGACGATGTAGATTCTTTCTCAGGATGGTTAGCGCAGACATACACACACGACACGAGTAAAATGCGACGCCATTCTGGAGCCATCTCGTCTTGCTGATAGTCGACGTAGTAGGCCGAACCGAAATATCGTCGTCCTTGAACGGTAAATGCCATCGTTCGTACAGATTGTAGAGTGCCTGAGGCAAAGCCACGAGCGTCGCCGTCGCGTTCTTTCTCTGGGATGCAACACCCATATTTTTCTAGAGCGTAGTACACAGGAAGGTACAACAGGTAAACGCGATGTCGCGCAATCTCAAACGCATCGCACTTAGTTGGAGGAACCCAATGAATTGGTTCGTTCCGACGTCCACGCAGTTGCAGACCTGCTGATGGATATGTCCAATCAAAGGAGTCTCGGTATCCACACGACCAAGTCAATTTATACCCCTCTGGGAAGGTGGGGCCAACACATTGAACGATTTTGCTCGCTTTCGGGACTTGAAAGCGGGCTGTCTTGGCTCGCTCGGCAGTTGCTCCCGTGTAGCTGCTCGCGTTCTGTCGACTCACCCAGGTGCAAACGATTGCAACATCACGTCTCTTAGAACCGTGTCAGCGCATCACGCGCATAGACAGCCGTACATCTCGTTCCGTTGTTTGACGAACGCGCAATCCAGCATATTGCTGCTGATGGTCACCTCGAGCAACCACACACAAAGACGCGCCAAAAAAGAACAATAAACAGTAGACAATTAATAGTTATTATAATTAGCTACATGTAGCTATGCAGGAACAAGGGGTAAATACATATCAAACAACTCCATGTAGACGCAAATGGGGTGGTCGACAACTAGACTCGAATGGGGTGGTCGGTGGCGGCGGCGGTGTCATCGATCGAGTCGTGGAGGTCGTCGTTGAAGCGGTCGGCGAGCATGCGAGCCACCACCATGTTGCCGTTGACATTGGTTATGGTCCGGATGCGATCAAAGAGAAAGTCGACGGCCATGACGATCGCAAAGGCCGGGGGGACCTGCGTCGCCGACGGAAACACCGTCTTCCAGACCGTCAGGAGCATGACAAGGCCGGCGTTCGGCACGGGCGCCGTGCCCATCGAGCCAATCAGCGCGACGAAGAAAAGCACGACCCACTGCGGACCACGGAGCTGGTCGTCGATGCCCGACATGTGCGCCATAAAAACCGTCATGACTGGCTGGTATAGCCCCGCGGCGTTCATGTTGGTGGGGGTTCCGAGGAACAAAACGAGCTGCGCAAGGGACCGCGAGACTTGGCGCGTCTGGTGCACGACCGTGACGGCAACTGGCAAGGTCGCCATCGAGGAGGCACACCCAAATGCAAAGACGTACGCCGGCACGAGATGACGGAGGTACTTGTACGGGTTGCAGCGAGTCCAGAGAAAGAGGAATAGCGGCATCACGAGCAGCACATGACAGATCACGCCAGCCAGAAATGCCAAAAAGACGTAGCCAAAGGCGGCTGCGTTCGCCTCCTTGATCTTGTACGAGACGATCGCACTCGCGAGGAGGAAGAGCACCGCGATCGGAGTGAGGCGCAAGAGACCGTCAATGAGCACCAAGATAGCATTCCGCGTCTGGCGTAGCAGCACTAAGAGATGGTTGTGGCTCGCGTCGCTCTGCGTTCTCGCAATCACAAAGCCGAGCGGCAGCGCGAACGCAATGATACTCAAAAGCGACCCACTCGCAAAGGAGGCAAAGATGTTTTCTGGCACGACCAAGTTGAAGATCGAGATGACTTGGTCCGACAACGAGAGCTGCGAGAGCGCCTGCTTGGACGCAAGCGTGATGCCGTGCGACGAATCGCGCAGCGAGAAGAGCGCCGTCGTGGCATTCGGATTGGCCTCGACGCAGCCGACGGACCCGTTGTTGCTGAAGACTGCGAGGTACAGCTTATTGGCGCACTGGAGCGCGATATTTGTCGGAAGCGCGGGGGCCGGTGCCTTGGCAACACCGTGGCTAGCAACGAGGTGGTAGACATAGGCTACCGTGATACCTTGGAGCGTTGCGAGCAGTGACGTGAGGAAGAAGATGCCACCCGTTCGCCACGAGAGAAGGGCCGTTTTCTCGAGGAGAACGATCTCGGCGATCGCGACCGCCATTGAGCAAAACACCATGGGCACGATAAGACAGCGCAGCGCGCGCACAAAGAGATCACCGGGCAGCGCGAGCCACTTTGGCCAGTCGGACGAGGCGTCGACGTGGAGCTGCATAAGGCCGACGCCGAGGCCAATACCGATCGCGGCGGCAATCACAATCGAGACGGACGCGAGCAGACTCGTGCGGCTCGTTACGTCCAGCGGCTGCGGGTGGATCTTGTCGGGAAAATACTCTTCCATGATTGGGTCCTCGTAGACCTCAAAGGGCCGGCCGGGGCTCAAACGGGATGTAAACGTCGTACGGATGCCCGAGCCTTCGGGCGGCGGTGGCAGACGCCGGGACACAGACACGGTTTGAGAGCTTGGCGTCGAGAGCAGGGTGTGGGGATGGTCTACCGCGGTGGACCGCCGGGGCGCCTCTTGCTCGGCGGCAGGCGCATCGTCTGGCGCAAACAAATAGACACCGCCCGACGCTTTCGTGCTGTGCTTTGTCATCCAAGCGAGAAATAAAAGACTGATTCAAGCACGCAATATGCATCGAACGTGACCTTTCCCGGTCAGACGACAGGCCATACACACGGATGGTTCGTTGCACATGCGGCGAAGTCCATCTCTCGTCGCTTCGCCAGCCAACCCGTGGCCTGCTGCGATGGCCGATACCTTGCGCAGGATGGGTGTCGTCACGTCAACGCGGGGATAGACACGCTTGGCTATCTCGCGGCCAGGCGCGGGATGTGCACCATGGTGTTTTTCACCCGACAGTCCACACTAGCTACAATTTGCTAGACTGCCACGTAATTCCTACACATTTTACACGTGTAAAATCTGATATTGCACTTTGTTGGACCAGGATGTATTATCACCAAACACCGTTCTACACGGTGAGAAACATCATCCTACGACCGCGCCTTTCCGTTTTCTTCAAATCAGACGCGCCGAACGACGTCGCGCTTCAAGTATGTAGGCTACGTAGCTTGCTACCGGTAGGACCCATTGCATTGGCAAAATCGAAGCTATTAATAACACATATTGGTGTAGAATGCCGAAATTAGCATATCTGCCGGTGCCCCTGGTCATTTACAACGCGTCGGCCCATGACCTCCATGCCAAGTCGTAGACGTGGCAGGTCACCTGTATTCACGGAAGCTGGCAACACTGCTACGGCCATGTGTACGTACGTCGTCACGTTCTGATCATGCAAGCGCCTCGTCGTACGCCGCGCGTTAGCGGTGTTAGTGCAACATGCAATAGCCCATTGAAGGGCCCACTCGAGGGAAGGCTTTATGCTCACCAATCTCTACTCATGTACGAGTATGATATAGAACTCCATCACAACTCCATTCGTGAAGGCTGTCAATTTTGATTTCTTAGTCCCACTTGTATGCCCGCTGGTTTGGTCGTCATAGCGGTCCGCTAGTATGCGCGTCACGATCATGTTGCCGTTGACGTTGACTGCGGTTTGAACGCGGTCCAAGATGAAGTCGATTGCAACCAGAAACACGAACGCTTGAGGCACGGCGTCGTCGGGAAACACCGTCTTCCAGACCGTCATGAGCATGACAAGACCAGCGTTCGGGACAGGCGCTGTGCCCATGGAACTCAAGAGCGACACGAAGAAGAGGACGACCCACTGCGGCGTGTCCAGATCCATCCCAATGGTGGTTGCCAAGAAGACCGTCATGACCGGGTGGTACAGGCCCGCGGCATTCAAATTTGTGGGCGTTCCGAGGCACATGACGACTTGTGCAAACGACCGCGAGACCTGGCGCGTCTGGGCCATGGCCGTGACCGCGACCGGGAGCGCCGCCAACGACGACGCGCACCCAAACGCAAAGACGTAGACTGGAAACAGCTGTTGGATGTAGTGAAACGGCTTGGTGCGCGTCGCGAGAAAGAGAACGAGTGGCATCACAAGCAATAGGTGCACGCCGACGCCGCTTAGGAACGCCGCGAGGAGGTACCCGCCGTTGGTCACCACCGTGTTGGTCAAGTTGTCGTACGTCACGATTGCGCTCATGAGCAAAAACGCGACGGCGACGGGCGTCGCTTTCAAAATCACCTGCAGCATGATGAGCATCGCGTTGCGCGTTTGTCGGAGCACGACCAGCATCGCATTGTGCTCTGGTAGCCCCGTGTGCGACTTGGCAATCGCGAAACCGAGGGGGAGTGCAAACGTAATGATGCTGAGTAGCGAGCCATTGGCGAGCGCGGCAAAGATGTTTTGGGGCACCAAGAGGTTGATGATGGAAATGACCTCTTGCGTCAACGAGAAACTGCGCAGCGTCGTGTTGACGGCCAAGACGTGGTTGACATCGCTCGCGACGAAGCGCGTCGTTGGCGACGAAGTCTCCGACGCGACGCACGCGAGCTCGTTGGCGTCGGTTGGAATGGCGTACTTGCCGTTGGGGCACTCGAACTTGAACACGAGTGACGTGGTTGCGAGGAGCCCCGATGGTGGTTTGTGATTGCGCACAACAGTGTGGTAAATGCCGGCAACAATCATGCCTTGGACGACCGCCAAAAACGACGTCAGAAAAAAGTAGCACCCGGTGCGCCACGAGAGAAGCGACGCCTTCTTGAGCACGACGATCTCGGCGACAGCGACGGCCATGGCCGAGAAGACCGCGGGCACCATGACGCAGCGCAGTGCCCGAACGAAGAGGTCACCGGGCAGTGCCACCCATGCAATCGCATCGGACGAGAGGTCGAGCGTCGCCAAAACAAGCCCAAGACCGACACCGATGCCGGCGGCCACGATGATGGCGAGCGAGCTCAGGACATAGGGACGTATCGCGGGCTTCTTCAGAGGAGGCCGGAGCGTCGAGTCGTCGGTCTCAAAGGCGTCATCGTCGACGAACCCTTCGTACTCGGAGATAACGGGCGTGAAGCGCTCGTCCGATTGCTTGGAAAGCAGGTTGCCACGCACGTGGAAGGTTGTTTCAAGCGGTGGCGGTGGACGGCGGACGCCACCTGCCGTTGGGTTCTGGTTGAGGTCGGTGGCCGTGGCGCTGCTGCTGCTGAGTGTCGGTGCGTTGGACTCGCGCGGCGCTTCGCCTTCAAAGAGCACCACACCTCGTGTTGCCATTTTTCCAATGCACGTTTCTGTGAAGAAGGATTCGTCGAAGACTAGGCCATAGCATCGAAGGTTTAACCGATTGTGTTGCCTCATGTATTCGTTTCGATTTTCCAACAAGACAACCAGGTTGATAACCACATCTTATGCCAGAAGGCTCATATCCTTGACCCTCCAAGGACGGCGGGCTTGGGTCGTGCCGTGCCAGCTCATCGTACAAGCCGCGTGCTCTGTGATGGGTTCGCGGGTCGATGGCCACACGGTTTGGAACATTAACCGTTCCAATCGTTCGGCGTCACATTCTTGTCCGCTCGAACCGTTTACAGGACCAGCTGACGTAATTCTCGGGGTTGATGTAAAAGTGAGTCTATTTGGTTATTCTTTACTGTCCTGGAGCCCCCGCAGAGAATGACGGTTAACTCCTGATGTTCAACGCGTTGCAACTGAACGGCAGTGCCGAGACGCAGTCGTTGAGGATGCGAGGTGTAAAGATGCCGCGCAGTGCAAGCGCGACGCCACGCTACAGCACTGTAAGGCGGTGCCACCCTAACCGCATCCAGATGCCAAGCGTGCACCAATCAACGCCCATGTAGCATCTGCGAGAGTTGATGCCCTTTCTAAATCCATCAACGCGAAGGAGCGACACGCCATGAATCCAATTATTCCCTTATACGAGTACTTTAGAACCTGAACCGACTGCCACGTAAAATTTTGTGGGTACTCTTTTACGTTTTAAGCGAATTACAGATGCCGATCCTGCGTCCCTGTCCAAGTACGCAAAACCTTGACGTCGGCGATCCAACACAAAGGATGGACAGACGGCGTGCGAGCGCTTAGGCTCTTGGTCGCATTGTTCATTTTGCACACCATGGGGCACACAGGTCCGCTGCTGCGCAAGAACGTGTGGCTCAAGAAGCGGCGGCCGATCGCGACCCTCTTCGAAGTCATCGCGCCGGCGTTCGCGCTGATTGCGTTTGCCGTCCTGCAGTCGTTCATGTATGGCAGCTACGAGGTGTCGTTTGCGCCAGGCTGGCAAAACTGGCCGCTTCTTCCAGGCTACCCCAACGTCAACTACGGCGACCGCGTCCAGACGTATGGCAGCAAGCGTGGCATGCACTTTGCCGAGCCTTCCGTGTACCAATGGCTGCAAAGCTCGATGGGCGAGAGCTACGACACCAAGATCTGCTTTCAGAACCCGTCGCCCGACGAGCAAAAGTCGACCAAGTGCCGAAAAGCACTTGCGCTGCGGCCCAAGCTCGCGATCGTCCCGGACACGGTCTTTACGCGCAAGTACTTTGCCGCAGCGCTCGCGACGTGGTACCCGTCGCTATCGGTACCCATCGCAGACAACAAGACGGTCACGATTTCTGGCATTACGGCCGACGACCTCGTCTTCTTCGAGTCGGAAGTCGCGCTCGAGGCCTATGTGACGAGCCCGTCGTACGGCCCGGAAGAAGACGATTGGTACTACCGGTATTCGTCACGGGACGAGACTGCCAAGGAGAGCACGACCACGGCGCCGCTCCGCGCAGCCATCGTCTTCAACACAGCGCCAGCGCCAAACAAGATTGGCACGTTCCAGACGGTCGAGTACACGCTGCGGTTCCCGAACCTCGACCGGGGCCAAAAGTTTGCACCGCCTATGCAGACGGGCCAGCGCTACGACCCG
>NW_012156763.1:0-3488 GCF_000151545.1 Saprolegnia parasitica CBS 223.65
AAGACCAGCAACGTACTGTGCGTAGGTGGCACGGATCGTGTTTTGCTTCCTCAAGGATCGGTGACGTGGGCATAGTCAAAACAAGATACCGAGCGAATTGGGTGCGAGAAAAAGCGTGCGTCCAGCAATCACGTCCACCTGCTCTTTCCATGGGATTCTCAGGTCGTTTTCGTTGTAGTACAGTACATTGATAGCGTAGTACGGTGGATAAATTTCCTCCCGTCCAGCGAGAAGCGCTGTCGATGCGAGGAGGGCAGCTTGGAGCCCTTGACGACGCCGGGGTAAACGGCTCTGATCCAGTGACGTCGGCAGTAGAGGGTGGCGCCGACCTTTTCCAACCTCTATCGTTCGATACCTGTCGGGTCTGATATTTTTGTGGAGAAATATATATATATATATATTATGAAGTCAAAGCCTCTTTCTATACATACCCTGTATATTTGAATATTTAGTGTATCATACAATCGGCAGCTGGGCGATCAGACAAGCCAGCAGCTGGATCTCGACCTTGCACCCTCATCCACGCGCTTCCGATGTAGGCCGTCAGTCTTGAAAGTGCAGTTCAAATGGCGCCGTCGTGGTGTCGGATTTTCCTCGTTCAAGTCGGTTTTACCGTCCTCGTCTTCGGCTCGATTGTTGGCTTGTACGCTGCGCAGTTTACGCCCGACACGATCGTGCTCGAGTCATCCCCCGCGTCGTCCTGCTATGCGCTCAGCATGACCCACGCCGACGCCTCCCGCGACGCCTACGACCTTTGCGACGCGAGCCTGCTCTTGCAGCAGCAGCACGTCCGCCTCCGCGAGCGCGACACCATTCGCTCGATGGCGCTGCGCATCCCCAAGCAGCGCTGCTTTGTGCTGCTGTACGTCCAGGCGCGGCCCCTGTTTCGCAATCCAACCGCGTACATCTACCTCAATGCGTCGACGATGGGCGCAGCGATGGCGCGCAAGCACGGCGACTTGATGCCGTATGAGAATTGCACGCTCGCCAACAGCTTGGACAAGCGCTTTGGCATTCGGTCGACCGCGCACGACCTTGTCGTGACGATCGACGCCAGCTTTTGGACGTCGAATGGCACGCGCGTCGACGCCTTGTCGTTTGATACTAGTACCTCGTCCGAGTAGTCAGTCGTCTCGAGTCCATTTTTATTCGCTAAGTTATTCCAGTCCTAGTGTTGTTGTGGTGCGTTCCGTCCACGGCTCGCATGAACGAATAGCAATGGTGCTTCCCGTCACATTTAGCAAGCAAAGCCGCTTCACCGCTACAGACGAGACACGACGACACGTTGACTCCCTAGCTGTGACCACGGAGCTTGAACAAGTCGCATTCCAGCGACGGGCGAAAGCAGAGGCATGCAATCGACGAGGAGGCACGAGGCAACGGGGGTGCAGTACCAACACCGTCGGTGAACTTGACGAGGCAACACGATTCAAGTGTGCGTTGATGTGGACTATAAAGGGCACTGTACATGTAAAAGGCACCAGCTTCGTTCGAGACACGGGCAGAGACGTCGGCAGAGAAGTCGACGCGTAGAGTAGAAATGCATACATGCCCCAACGCAACGACAAGATCTTGACCACAGAAATGTCCTCTGGAAGTGGTACTAGTAGTACTGTGTAGCGATGGATGACGTGGCAGCGGCGACGAGACCCGCACAAATATCAGAGGGCCAAACCGTGCGGTCGTTGCCAGGCTGGCTGGCTGCTGTTGAATGCGACTGCGTGTGCAGGTGCCAACTTCCGCCCACCTTGCGATCACAGCCTCGAACAGCTCTACTAGCATCGACGATCGTCATGTCATCTCCTTGGCGTTATGCGCGTCAGGTTCACTAGCACGACTTTTCTACGTTGGCTCGTCACAGATGAAATGAGTCATATTCGCCTCTGTTCTCGCATCAGTCGAACCGGAATTAAGCTTAGCTGAGGGTCTTGCATGCGGCGTGAGAACGTCATTCTGAGATGCTGAGATGGCCGGCCGTAGCATACTACGCATCGATTGGGTGATCTCCATCGAGAACCAGCCAATGAACAAGCAGACACGTCATGCATTATAACCAATGCGCGCATCGTATTTCTCCACCGCTGCCACGAGGCCTTGCCACGTTCCTGGAAGCATTCCACGCGAGCGAAGATTCTGCTAAAACAGATTATGCATTGATTGCAAGACTGCAGAACTACTGACTTACGGCACTTGCATTGTAGTACGCTGGACGAATTGGTCGGGTTACAAGATGACCAACGTTGCTTGATGCGTTGGCTTACTCGACCACCGCTACCTCGTCAACGCCGCGGCATTCCGCTAAGCAAGAGAAGCAAGAATGCCCTTATCGGTCCGCTTGGGTGTCGTGATGTTGAAGCTGTTGACTCGACCGCTTCAACAACGTGCTTCAACACGGCAGCGACGGTAGAGGTACCATGGTAGAAGACGTTGCTTGCACAATCGGATGTGGGGTTTGCAGTCGGTGCACTGTGAACCCTCTCAGACCCGTCAGTGTAACAACATGAAGCGTGAAGCGAGCGTAGTGACTAGCGTGGAGATGCTAGAATTTGTAAGCAATTAAGCAATGTCGCCCGAAGCGACCGTCACGCTCGATGAAGGTGCGTAGGCAGGCGTTCGAATGTGCTTTGATTGGCAGTCGCCACTCGTCCCTTGCAGCATCTCGCCGGACGCAAAAATGAGCCGGCGGTGAAAAGACATGTTACTGGGACGCTGCTTCATGGCCCGTCTAGCACGGCTGCTGCCCACACTCATGGGTGCACAACCACCGTGTATGAGCGCTGTCATCCAAATGCAGCGTTGCCGAAATGACATTTCTGCATGCAAATCTTGATCCAATGACACGCCTTGTGGTCCTGCCACGTCGGCACCACCATACGGATGACGTCAAGCTCGCGCACCTCAAGTTCGCGTCGAAACGAGGTCAGAGCTTCTACGGCAACTCAAGTCCTTTGTTAGTATACGTGCTCGTGTCGCGTGTCCTTACACTAGACTGTACTGTAGTCGGGTCCCTTTTGTTTGTACAGACATATGCTTGCATGTGCCAAGTCTACTTCCGCACGCACTGTATGCAGTGGGCGACGCGTCACGATATTGTCCCACCATGTAGCCAATGAACGTGCCTCATTTACTTGAGCGCCCTTCAGGTTCGCGCACTTGGAGCTTATCAGGCGGCAACAGCCGTCTTTATAGAACCCGTTTGGAACTGTGTTGGGCGCTGCAGTAACCTGCGGAAGCCCGCTCGTCCATGCACTTGAAGCGCGCATTTCGTCTCTCACCGCAGCATGCGCTTGCGGCTGGCCATATCCATGGCCGCTGCCATCGTCGCGGTAGCCCATGGCGGCGGCTGCGAACAGCGGCGCTGCTGGACGCCGGCAACGCCGTGCCTCGACGGCGCTCGTGGGTGCGTGGCGCGGCAGCAGGACGGACACTGCCCGACGCAGACCACGCTGTGCACGGCTGCCGTTCTTGACACGCCCGTCGAGTCGGTG
>NW_012156763.1:3588-5618 GCF_000151545.1 Saprolegnia parasitica CBS 223.65
GCCGTCGACAAGGGATACCAGTGGCAGCAAGGTGTATGCACAAAGCGCCGAACACAGCAGCGGGCTCAGCGCTGGCTCGGAGACGTATGCGCTTGTGGGCATCATTGCGGGGCTCCTCGTCGTGCTCGGTGTTGCACTGATGAATATTCATGTCCAGCGCAAGCGGCGCAGCGATCTTATCTTGGACTCGAACAAGTTCATTCCGCTGCCGCGTCCAAGCCATTACGACCAGCCACGTCGAACGTTCTTGCTGACGACGATGACGTCGCGGTCGCTCTGCCCCGTCCTCGAAGACGATCGATCGTCGTCCGAGGATTGGACGACCAACACGATGCAGTTGCAGTTCTCGCCAAGCACGATGCCGCTGCCCATTGTGCTACTCACCTCCGAGTCCCTCTCGGACCTCCCCATGCTCCAGTGCGACGAGTACTCGCTTACCATTTAGTTGGCCATCTCCACGAACATAAATGGCATCTTATTTAGCTTATCATTCATGGCAGTCTTATGTACTACGCAGATCCGTGCCGCAGTGCTAGCGGGCTATCACAAAGTAGTTTGGTGACGCAATACTCTCTTCTCTTGGGTATGCATTGTAGGTTGCTTTCACACGTCGATGGGACACGGAGGATGAACCTATAAGTACTGGGCGGGTGCGGCGCCGTGCACCTCAGGAAGGGTACAAGACACAGCCATGCTTTAGCAAGGCAGCTACAACAATTTCGCTTCAGGACTCGCGCAACAACGACCAAGTGCCACGCATGGGAAGGAGTCCTTGAGCTTGCATACCGGTATGTGTGGATGTCGTCCATGGTCCATCGGTGAATGCTGTGCGCTTGATCGACATGGTCAACAAGTCATGCCGATTGTTTCAACACCGTTGAGCAAGGCAGCACTGCCCATGTACGTACACCAAGCTTGACTGCAAATGCATTCTTGTTTCCGGAGATGGACCTCGCAACGCTCGATGGACCTTCATTTCCCACGAGCATCATCATCATCATCATCCAGCGTATCACAATAGGCGCGCTGCAGCCTGACGTCTTCTAACGCTATTGCGATATGCATGTCTTCGCTCGTTGCCAGCGTTGGCAGCACGGGCTTTGCACGCCTCCATGTATCTGTCATGCGCTGGCCGTCGTTGCACCACGGTCGCCACCACCTCGCGTCGCGCCATAGCGCTCAACAACGCTGCGTACCAAACCACGGCGACAAGGCTACAGTGCTATCTAGCATCGTTCGCGTCTGCTGCGGCAGCGATGCGGCAACGAACGCTGGGCTCCACGCGCAGGACCGGATCACAGGGTTCCATCGGCGCAGGAGGAGGCTCGCCGTCGGCTGGGCCCTTGGCCGCGACCACGCTGCGACCACGCATGCTGCCAAGCATGGTCGAGGGCTTGGTGCTGTACAGGTCGGCGTCGGCCATGGCGTCGTGGCACCTCGACGTCGGCGTCGGCGGTCGTATTATTATTCGCATGCTGGCTTGTTTATTTTATTGTCTCTGATCCTGCGCGTTGCACTCGGGGATTGTATACGTTCTAGAATCGAGGCTCCATTCTCGTTACAAGCACATCCCGCCGCACCAACCAACCAGCCGATTTTCCGGATTCGTCCGGATACGGTATCCCCCGGGATAATTGGTTCCTATAGCTTGACACCACTCATTTGGCTAAGGGGCAGAGTTACTTTTTCATTTCCCAAAGTAAAAAAATGGCCGAGACCGCTGCCGAAGTCAAGCTCTTTAACAAGTGGTACGTGTGCATGGTTGATCCTGGCGAGGTGCATGGCCGTCGGTCGCGCATGCGGCCGATGGGCCACCGCAGTCGCCATGCGCGTCCGAGCCGTGGCTCATGAGTTGCTGCTTCGCAGGACCTACGATGACATCAAGGTCAACGACGTCGCTTTGATCGACTACGTTGCCGTGTCGGGCAAGGCCGCCACGTTCCTCCCGCACACTGCGCAGCGCTACCAGAAGAAGCGCTTCCGCAAGGCCCAGTGCCCGATCGTCGAGCGCTTGGTACGCGCCATTTTGG
>NW_012156763.1:5718-8170 GCF_000151545.1 Saprolegnia parasitica CBS 223.65
CCAACTCGCTCATGCGCCACGGCCGCAACAGCGGCAAGAAGCTCATGGCGAACCGCATCATCCGCCACACTCTGGAGATCATCCACCTCCTCACGGACCAGAACCCGTTGCAGGTCGTCGTCGACGCCGTCATCAACGCCGGTCCCCGTGAAGACTCGACGCGCGTCGGCTCGGCCGGTGTCGTCCGTCGCCAGGGTGTCGATGTTTCGCCCTTCCGCCGCGTCAACCAGGCCCTCTACTTGTTGACCACGGGTGCCCGCGAAGCCTCGTTCCGCAACGTCAAGACCATCGCCGAATGCTTGGCCGATGAGTTGATCAACGCCGCCAAGGGCTCGTCCAACTCGTACGCGATCAAGAAGAAGGACGAAGTCGAGCGCGTCGCCAAGGCCAACCGGTAAATGGACTCAATACGCTCTTGGGCGTGGCTGTGGCGTGGCCGCTTTGGTCTCTGGTAACAGAAGCCGTCGCGAGCTACTACTAGGAAATGAAAGCTCATGCAACGAATGCCATCGTGTGTGTGTGTTCCACTTGTCGTCTCCAGCGTTCAATTTGGACTACTTGAAGCAGTCGTTGGCGTAGTCTAGTCGGTCGTCGTTTGGTGTGCTCGGACTGTCTGAGCGCCAGCTCGTCAAGCGGCCTCAATGCGCTCGACAAGCGGGCTCCATCCTGTCTCAATCGCTTGGATATGTTGGCTGATCATTCGAGCCGACCCATTCTTACGAGATCCTCTGCCCAACGTGCTTGACAACATGCTGGCTGCGTCGTCTTGGCAGCACCTTGTATAGAGCTCCATCGAGCGGACGGCCATGCAGGGACGGCACTTGATGGCTGCGAACGAGACCAGCGCCGTGGCTCGCGCAGGGTTGACGCCGCTCGACTACTGCACACTGGCGTTTGAGGACGTTGCCCCTTCTACCCAAAACACAGCACCCGACGTGGTATAACAATGTGGACACGGTGTCTCTCTTCGACGCCATGCGGCCAGCTGCAAGACTCTTGTGCTGAGGTGCGTTTTGTGCCGGGTCCTTCCTTGCTATCTGCACAGCGCAGTGTACTCCGACAGCTCTTCGGCGCGGCAGCTCTGTGACTGGACAGCCGCCGACGTCGGAGCGGTCGCTAAAATGTCTGCTCCTCGGTATTTCGCGCCAGCTTCAAACGACGAGCGCCTCTCCATGTAGTCGAGCTTGGCGGGGAATGATTCGCGGCCACATCTACCAACGATCTGGTCGTCTGCGCGATGCGAGCGTGCTTGGCTCGGGTTGATGTTGCGGCCGGGTCTGATAATGATTATGCAGCAGCAGGACTATTGTAACCACTCGACGTGGCCGCTCCAGCGTCGTGCTCTGGGCGATCTCAGAGCCTTGCGTATTCCAGATCTTATCTCGCCAAGCAAGGCGGCGGTCATCGGCTGGCCCACGCACAGCAGTGGCGTCTTCTGCTTGGATTTATATCATGTTGCGTGTTGCCAAAAACGGCCGCAGTAACTTGTTCTCGATCTATCAACGTATCAACGTACATAAAAGGAGCAACAAATCGCGCCGTCCATTTTACGGGGCATCTCTCATTCCACTTGATGATCATCGATGTGGTGTTCGATACTACTAGTACCGGTAGTAAGAATGCTGCTTGTCCAGAGAGACGCGTTGCATCATGGATTCGACGTCATCAACGACACCTGTCCCTTCATATCTGCACGCGTGCCGTCACCAGCACTCCGCCATGTAGCTCGTTGCGACGCGCTCCAGATTGTTCTGGATGACATATTTGAAACCAGACAACACCGTGACCGGACTATCAACAAGGTGCGCTTCATGCCGATGTAGCGATCCCTTTCACCAGCTACTGTTTCGTGGCGCCAAAACTACTGCGTTGATGCTCGCAATGAGCCGTAAATTTATATCTATCTATCTATCTATCTATCTATCTATCACTCAACTTATCCATCCACATTTCTGTCTACCCGTACACGACTATTCCTGTGACTTCCTACTCAAGTCCCAGACACTCCTTCCGTTTTCGTTCCACCGAAATACCATACAACACACACTTTACAACTCATTGAGATGGATTTCAACGCATTATTTGACAGCAGGCGACGACTGACTTACATGCAAGGCTGGCTCAAGACGCGCTTACGGGCACCACACAAACGACGAGAACTTGAGGCAGTCCTCCTTGCCGTAGTTGACCACTTGGTGCGTGAGCGGCCAAAAGCACACATTGCGGTTGCCCTCGCACTTGTCGCTTGGCGACGCCGTCGTCGGTGTCGGGTTGGTGGTCACCGGTGTCGGGTTGGTGGTCACGGGCGACGGGTTGGTGGTCACGGGCGACGGGTTGGTGGTCACTGGCGTCGGGGTGGTCGTGACGGGACTCGCACTCGTCGGCGCCGGCGTCGATCCGTTGCGAATGTTGTCGTACTTGGACGTCGGGTACTTGAGGTTGTTGGGCGAGA
>NW_012156763.1:8863-10877 GCF_000151545.1 Saprolegnia parasitica CBS 223.65
CTTCTTGAGCTTGAAGCCTTGGCCAAACGACCCGTACACGTTGTTGCCCGTGTCGCTCCACGAGTCGGTCGGGTACCGCTTGTCGGTTGCGGCCCACGAGTCGTAGATGCCAACCGTGCCGTCCGCGGCGGGCTTGCCAAAGGCGTAGTTGATGTGCGTGATGCGCGACCAGTCGAGATCGTAGAGGTGGAAGTTGCGGCCGTAGATACCCCACTCCATGAAATAGACGACGTTCTTGTAGCCGGTGGCGTCTACCGACGACGCGGCGAGCGCAGCAGCAGCGAGAAGAGGCTTGGAGATGACGACCATGATGGAAATCGGAAAATGAGAGCTGTGTTGGATCTCGAATTCGACGCGAGAAAATGTCGGATCTGAGCCGAGCCAACGGATGTGCAGCGCCAGCGAATCAGGTGGGATCATTGAGTCGTTGAATAGGTTGAGCAGCTTGCATCTGCAGCTTCATTGTAGATGACACAGGATACCTTGGGTCATCTGGTTCCGATACATTACGCTTGAACATTTGGCCAAGCATTCACAGATCGCGGCTTTGCCCGAAGCAAGCAGTACCCTGTAGTGTGACTGTTTGGTAGAATCTTACTAGACGAGTAAGGGCGTCTATGGGCTTGCCTTACTCGAGTGCGTTTGGTCTGCGATGACTTGATTTTTTTAAAATTTGATTCACCGGTGGCACAATGGATGAGCGAAAGGGGTAAATCGGAGCAATTTCAGCTGTATCAACGGCACGGGCTGCAGGGAGCTCGACGCTTTCTGCTGGCTGACCATCGGTTTCGACGGTGACTTTTGAAGAAGTTCTGGTTCAGTATCATGCCACTTTGTATGGAAACGAACAACTGCGTACCGGTATGTCAGCACAGATAGCAACACGTTTTTGTCCAACTTTGGTCATTCGCGGTGGGACGATGTCTCTTGAAGCTGGTGAGTTAGTCACGAGCACAGCAGGGCCAACTTGTACTGCAGCGGCTTCCGAATCGGTAGGCGCAGCCCTTACGGCGGATTGCACGAGGGCACCCATGCGCATACCGCCCACAGCATCAAGTTGCATACCGTCCCCCAGTTGCACCATGACGGACGATGAGAACTCTCGCAAGTAATGTCGAACACATCAAACCCTGCCTGCTTCTATCGATCTTATTTTGCACACATGTTATCCAATCACCGTCATCAATCTCAACCCAATACATGCACAAAGCATCCACTTATAAATGTCAAAATATGGACCATTTGGTCGTTCCTGGTCTGATATATTGCACTACATTAGCAGCGGCGGCCATAGAATATAGAGCGCCAAAACACACGTTTTGAGCGAACACGCGTGAACGTCCACCTTTGAACTCGGCGTCCATTCGCGGATCTGAGAATTGAAGCATTGTACGACCCTCCAAGCATCGTCCCACCAAGATAGGCTACTACGGTAGTATGTTTGCTTTTTGAACCTCAAGGTGCTCGTCTTGGTATGCGTGCCAATATTTACACCAAACGACCGCTTCGGTCAGTACAGCCGTTGCTCTTTTAGCGTGGGCGCGGGAGGGTCAACACGGAGAGTAGCGTCGAATTCGAGATCCAACACAGCTCTCATTTTCCGATTTCCATCATGGTCGTCATCTCCAAGCCTCTTCTCGCTGCTGCTGCGCTCGCCGCGTCGTCGGTAGACGCCACCGGCTACAAGAACGTCGTCTATTTCATGGAGTGGGGTATCTACGGCCGCAACTTCCACCTCTACGATCTCGACTGGTCGCGCATCACGCACATCAACTACGCCTTTGGCAAGCCCGCCGCGGACGGCACGGTTGGCATCTACGACTCGTGGGCCGCAACCGACAAGCGGTACCCGACCGACTCGTGGAGCGACACGGGCAACAACGTGTACGGGTCGTTTGGCCAAGGCTTCAAGCTCAAGAAGCAGTTCCCCAACACCAAGTTTGGCCTCTCGATCGGCGGCTGGACGTTGAGCGACAAGTTTAGTGCCATCGCGAGCACCGAGGCCGGTCGGTTG
>NW_012156764.1:0-5402 GCF_000151545.1 Saprolegnia parasitica CBS 223.65
TGTTCGCGTCGAAACACAGCGGGAAGCGCCACTTGCCAATTGACCAGGATGGCCTCACCCGTGCTCCAGTCGCCCGACCTCCTCGTGGCGATCGCATCGTATCAAGAAGGACTACCGGAAGACTTGGCCATCATCCAGCGCCTCGCCGACGCCGTCGACCTCACGCCGTGCTCGTCGTTTGCAAATTGTAACCAAACGGGGTACCTCGCCAACATCCCAGCCCGGTTCGCGTCGTTGCCGTACCTCCAGCGGTATCCACACCCATCGACCAAGCTTCCTCACCACGCGCTCTTCGTCTCACCGCGTGTTTACGACCGTGCTCTCGCGCTCCATCTCTCGATCGTCGAAGGCGACGTGGCGCTCGTCCATCGCTGGCTGCGATGGGATCCCTCGTTGTGCACGGCGGCGACGCTCGAGCTTGCTGCTGCTGCGTCCCAAGGTCCAATGTTGCGTCTTTTATTGGCGCAGTTTCCAGCGCTGGCCACTGCAAAGATGATGGACCTCGTCGCCATGTCGGGCGACCTCGAGCTTTTGATATGGCTTCACGAGGCAGGTGCTGCGTGCACGTCGGCGGCAATGGACGGTGCGGCTATGAATGGTCACGACGACGTTGTCATTTTCCTGCACTCGATGCGCACCGAGGGCTGCACGATTGTGGCGGCGACAGCGGCAGCGGTTCACGGTCATGCGTCGATCGTGCGATTTCTTCTCGAGCGGCGCACCGAAGGCATTCAGCCGTCGCTCCGATTCAAAGTGCCACACGGCGAGCACACGACGCTCAGCGTCTGTAGCTCGACCCATCTCGAGGCCGTCGACCTTGTTGCAGCCACCGTAGAGCTGACGGACGCAGCGTTCAAAACAATCGCGAAGACAGCGGGTCTAATGGCGCTGCAGCACGTCTACACATGTGGGTACCTAAAGAAGATGACCAAGCCGTTGCTCGAGCTCGCTGTCGCCACGCAAGACCACGCGATGCTGCGCTACGTCCTTGGCTGCATCGACCACGAGAACCCGCGAGCTCCCAGTGACGGCGAGTGGCTCCCACCGGACGCGCCAAGAGAGACCGTATCCATAGAGTCACTTCGCGATGGTGTCAGTCCATTCGATCGGTGGGAACACTGCAACGTGATGGAGCTCGCGGCGTTGAACGGTGACATGACGTCGCTGAAGCTTTTGCACGAAAGCCGCCTTCGCGTCGGATCGAGCCGAGCGATCGTTTACGCGGCCTACCGCGGTCACATGGACGTGCTCGAATGGCTGCACAAGCACCGGAGCGACGGCTGTGACGAAGACGCGATGGCACTCGCCGCCGCCCGCGGCCACTACGACGTCGTGCGCTGGCTCCACGAGGTATACGGGCTTTGGCGGACCCACGCCGCCTTGGCCACTGCGGCGTATACAGGCCACCTCGCGATGGTGATGTACCTCTTGGACGTACCGACGGGCGGCGTCGACACGTGGACTGACCCAGCCGACGAGAATAGTGGCCTTGGAGCGATTTTGCCGGCGCGAGATGGCTATCTTGGCGGCTCGTGGAGCGACTACGTCCGAGGGTCGGCGGTGTACTGGGCAGCGAGCCAAGGCCACCTCGAGATCCTTCAGCTGCTCGTCGCCCGCGGCCACGAGATGCCACCGACAGCAATGAATGAAGCCGTGGAGAACGGTCACTTGCACATCATGCGCCACCTTCATGAGAGTTTTGACCAGCGCTGCAACCGCCGATCGATCGTGGACGCTGTCTTGAAGCACCAAATTGACGTTGTCGCGTACGTACTCTCCCACCACTGCTGGCAACGCGGTTCACCCATGTTGGACGACGAAGAAAGCGACATCACCTTGCACATGCTGCTTGTGGCCACCGCACGCAGCGGTCGCCTCGACATCTTGGAGCTCGTTTGCGGTGCGTTTCCCATCCATTTACCAACGCAGCTGCCGCGTCGCGTCTCGGAGCGCATGATGATCCGCGCAGCGTCCTACGGCCATCTCGGCATGCTCCAGCATTTGCACAACGTCTGTGGCTTTAAATGGACGTCGGTGGTCCAAGAAGCAGCAATCCGTCGCGGCCGTAAGAAGGTATTGCGCTACTTGAGCACGCTCGGGCCCGCCGACACCTCCGTCTACGACGTCGACGATCGAGATTTGTGGCGAGAAATGAATGACTTTATCGTCTCGATGACGGTAGTCGACGGCCACTGGCGCGCGAGATCCATGTATAACTGAGCTTGCTACTGTAAGGAATCATTCAATTGAACAACATGTATGGCTGGACTTGTCAGTGTTACCCGAACACATCCGCGTCACCATGCCAATGTACAAGTTGTCACACTTTTGCATGTTCCGTTGCGGAAGCGCGCCGCCAGTTTGTACAATTACGTAGATGGTGCCAAGGACATTGTGGAGAGCTTGTGGCATATTATTATGGGGACTCAATGTTCAATAATCGGTCATCACCGGCGCCGGCCGGGAAAATCAATGCGATACTGTAGCTGGTGCGACTCGAGTCGCACCTTGCGATCGGACAATGAATTGTGCGTGAGGAAACCATCATTCATGCAATAACGTTACATGTACATGAAGGTCATCATTACACATGTACTCAGTACATGTGTACCTTCAAGCGCGCCATCATCGTGAGCTGCCATAAGGTCAAATCTCGTCTATTCCAGGGCTGTACCCACGACGCCGCCGTGGTGCTCAAAATACCTTTTTACCGGATTTAGACATGGTGAAGCGCGCGTCGCGATCAGCGCCATCGCCTTTTGCCCCGGCGGCATCAGCTTTTGCCCCCGCGCCGCCGCCTTTTGCCCCCGCGCCAACGGTACATATCAATCTCGTCTTCATCGCATCCAACCGACTCTGTAGAGCCCGTACCAGGTACTGCTCGAGGGATTCCGCAACGGCACAATCCCTCAGGACCTTGACGTTGACGCGAAGCTCGACGACGTATGTATCTCATTTCTTGGCAGAGAGCTCATTTCGACGTTGTTGCCATCTAGCTTGGCGGCACCCCTCTGCATGTGGCCGCTATGGCCGGCAACGTGACGGTCCTCGACGAGATCGCATCGCGCGCACTCGACATCAACGTTCGCGATCGGGTACTGTTCCAAGACGTCCAAGACGGTTCTCACCTCGCTTGCGTCGGCTTGCCATGTAGATGGGTCGCACGGCACTGGCGATCGCGGTGGCCTACGATGATCGCGCCCGTGTCGACTGCCTCGTCAAGCACGGCGCACTCGTCAACACACGCGACCAGGTACGAAGCAAAGAATGCGAGTGTACTGCGAGCAACACATCGGGGTGTAGAATGGGTCGAGTCCGCTCCACGACGCCATTTGCTATCGCAGAATTGACATGGCACGACAGCTCATTGCGGCCGGCGCTGACGTCAACGAAGTTTTCAGGGTATGACACTCAACTCCATGCAGTAAATGTACAGCCCCTATTCATCCGGTGCAGGACAACCGTACGCCACTCTACGCTGTAAGCAAGAGCGATTCGGACGATTTTGCGAACGCGCTCATCCCCGCTCTCATCGCCGCGGGGGCCAACGTCCAAGATGCCATGACGGTATTGCCTTGACCGCAGTTCTGGTTCTCATCATACGAAGTCTGGGTTTTGCCAAGTCGGCTGGTCCGACATCAAGGTGGACCGCGTGCGGCTCTTCTTAGCCCATGGCGCGCGCTTCGCCGACATGCCTCCGATTGTACGTCGTATCTCTCTGTCTGGCTGACGTGGGACTTTGTGATTACAGCACAACGACTCGATGGTTGTCCAAATTCCGTACTTGCAGCTGTACCTTGAACAAGGCGGCAATCCCAACAAGCAAGACGAGGTACAGAATGCATATCCCATCAAGTGACGTACTGGACACGGCGTAGACGAGCATTATGCCGCTTCTGTACTATGCTCTCGCAAAGCGATCGTGGAAGGCCGTCGAGCTTCTAGCACCAGTGGCCGACATCAACTTTATCGACTACGCGACTCCGATTCCCCACTGGCGCGCGTCATTGAAGTATTCGACCAAGGCGTGCGTCGATATGGCGCCGCTAAGCCAGGCCATCAACAACAACCTCGACACCGCACTGCTTGAGCAAATGCTGCACCACGCTAGCGTCCCGCCGCCAGAGGTGACTACAATCTGTGATTGCAGCTCCTTCGACCATTTTGGCTCATGCAACATCTCTGCTAGTACTATGTCAAGGCGTTCAAGATGGCACTTGAAGCCAAGAGCGCGTCCAACGTGGCGCTGCTCGCATCCAAGGTCGACCTCAAGTCCGAGGTATGGTCACCGTATAGTCACCGAGTGTGATCAAATTCGCCTGCTAGTGCTTTCTTCACTACGCGGTCCGCAACCCCGACTTTGTGGCGGTGTTGTTGGAACTGGGCGCAGATCCCAACCAGCGCGACCAGGTATGAACACAATGCTAGGACTACTGTGACATACCAAATGCTGGGCGTATTAGTACGGTCGTCCGCCACTGCTCGGTGCCTGCGAACTGCAAGAAGAGACCTCGGCACGCATCCTGCTGCCCCACACGACCAACTGTGACATTCCTGGCTACGTACGCCGCAATCTGCATTGAGACCACGGACTCACTCTGTCTGTAGTCTGCGCCACTCTTCGAGTATATCGCAAACTCCGGTCTTCGCGGCCTGGCCAGAGATATCGCGCGTACCGTCTTGGCAGCAGAATCGGCGCCACCGCTGCACAAAATCTTTTGGCAGCCATGTGTCGAGGATTCGATCCACTCACCACTTACATGCTCCATCTGGTGTTATGCACCGGATCGCGCGAGTGCCTATGCCAAGCTCGAGCTCGAGTACATGGCAGCTCTCTGCACGCTCCTCGACGAGCCGTTCTGGTGGAAGAAGGAGCCTCTGCCGACCCTCCCGCCTGGTGCCTTCATGGACGATACAGCCGTCATTCATGGCGAGCTCCAACTCATTCGCGACATGGCTGTGCGTCCCCTTGGCCTCGTGCCCAACACGACCCGCGGTGTGTACCATGCCGACGACGCGCTCTCGGTCGACTTGCTCTCGTCGCTCGGCCATCATCTGGCGCCGCTCGAAGCTGAAGCGTCCTGGGCTGACAACGTCTTGGAGGTCGTCGATCCAGCCATGTACGGCGCAGTGTATGGCCAATCTCGCTTCAGTCTCGACCCGCACAACATGCGTGTCGGAACCTCTCCAAGTGCCATCGTCCGACATGAGGTGCCTCCGTCAATGGAGCTCGCAGACGCCGTGTGCCCGCACCTGCAGATGCTGCCGACACCGGTGACGTGGGACCCCTCCTCGCGCCAAGTGACGTTGGAGAGCTACGTGAACAACATTCATCCGTCGCAGTCGGCGCTCTATACGGTGCTGGCCGAGACACTCTCGACGGTGCTACCCTTGCTGGATGC
>NW_012156764.1:7184-10059 GCF_000151545.1 Saprolegnia parasitica CBS 223.65
TCGACAACGCCATCTTGTCGACGGCCGACATCCCACCGCAGCAACGTGCCTGGCTTCTCGATCTTGTCAACGCGACGCCACTCGGTCGCCTGCCGTCTGTCGTCCAAGAGCTCGTCCTTGACTTTGTTGGCCATGCAACGCTCAGCACAGATGAGGCCGCCGCGGTGGCCACCGTTGCCAAGGTTGCGCGAGAGGTCCTTGTCGCGGCATCGCTCGCCTAGTCTTCTGCCTATAACCACTAGAATTGTACTACACTCTAGCTATCTTATAGGTATCATTTTGTCATTTTTTGAAGCGTTTTGCATACAACGTCTCAATTGATAAACACGGTTTCGTCGATGGGACTCTCTTCCCAAACCGTCTAAAAACGGGGAGGATTACTACACGAGGAAGGGTTTCTAGTATGTCTGGAATGGTCGTCTGTGACGATCGGAAGCGGATTATCCACAGTTGGCCGGGCTCTGTCCACGACACTCGCGTGTGGCGCAACTCTGCGCTGGCCACCGATCCAAATGGTTACTTTGACCGCGGCCAGTATCTACTGGCTGGCAGCGGGTACCCTACGGAGGCCAACCTCTTGGCCGCGCACCGAAAGGTACGCGGCAGTCCTATGCCCCTCGAGCACACCGTGTTCAACACGCGTCTAGCTCAGTGCCGTTCCATCAACGAGCACGCTATTGGGCTCTTGAAAGGACGCTTCCAAGCCCTGCGCGGAATGCGGTGCGACATCGCCAAGTTGGCCGGGGCGAGGCACATGATCCTCCTTATCCGTTGCGCCGTCGTCCTGCATAACCTCGTGCTCGACGCGTGCGACGACGAGGGGTTGTACGCATCGGAAATGCAGGCTTGCGATGCAACGCACGGTGTGCACGACAAAGATATTGACAGCGTACGCGTCAACCCCAACAACGTTCCCGGCGAAGCAATCATTCCGGCTTCGACTCATGATCTTCGCCGCCAATTAGTGATCGCGTTCTCGAACAACAACTACTAGATGATAACCATGGATGATAACGTTGTCTTTAATCGAGCTGGTACGAAAGAGAATCTTCACTTGTTTTGTCTAATGTAATCGAGCACCTCCTCTTTGGAGTAGCCCATTTCACGCATCAGGCGGGCCTCTTCCATGGTCGCTGCGTGGCGCTGCGCGCTACGCTTGATGGCCACTTCCTCCTTCTTTATGTTGATCTCTTCCTGCTTCAACTTGCGGTCATCCGTCTTGGCGTCGGCGTCAGCCTTGTCTTTTGCCTTCCTGTACTCGAGCTCGGCCATCTTCGCCTCGGCCTCCGACTTGTGCTTCGTCTTCTTGTACTCGAGCTCGGCCTGGCGACTTTCAAAAAGCCGAGCGGCCGCCTTCTCAACGGCCTTCGTCGACTCCTGCATTCCGTGCATCATGCCCTCACCTATTGACATGGACTTCTTGCGGTCACTTGGCAACTTGGGTTTCTTGGACGGCGGTTCATGGGGCGATGACGACGACAAGGATGAGAAGGACGAGGCGCTCTCGCCGCCGTCGCTGTCGTAGGCGTCAAATGTTTGCCCCAAGGACTCGAGAGTCACCGGCGTATCGTCCTCATTCGAGGAACGAAGGACGGGTAACGCAGAGGCGCGTTCACCAAAGACGTCCTTGATTTCTTTAAAATGAGGGCATATATCAAGAATTGCCTCCTAGCACACCCACGGGACGTCAAATCGATCTTTCATCGCATGATCTTACCGGTATAGTGCCGTCCTCGACACCGCTACCCGTGTAGCCAAACTTGTCGATGGCCTCGTTGAACTTCGTGTGGAGCTCTTCGATCTTGGTCTTCACGGACTTGCTTGTGCGGGTGAGCCCATGCTCCTTGATCATGGCCGCGATCTCCCCCGCGATCGTGATCTTACTTTTACCATCCCTCTTCTTGCTGCCCCCTTTCCATCGCTTGTAGTTGACGTAGCCGTCCGTGGTTTGGTAGTTGAGGTAGTCGATGAGCAGCTCTGCAGAGGACTTGCCGCAACGACACGAAGGCTCTGCGCAAATGTCCTTGTTCCAGAGCGTCATGATGGCGACAGTTGCAGACTGACATGATGGCGGGAAAAACCTGTGAAATCTTATGGACCAACCAACGTCGGCCCACGATTTTCGTGGCTGGCGAGGCGTCGGTCGGCTACCCGAAAGTCCAACCACCCAAAACATTTTTGGCCAATCAGAATGCGTAAAAGTTTCGGCCAGCGCCGGCCGGCGATTCAAAAAACAGCTTTGAAACCTCCTACTATATGGTCGACACGCTTCGTCTTCGTTCGCGGTGTTGTGTACGCTATCGGACGTGGCACTGATGTTTGTAGGGAAGGAGGGCTCTTGCTCGTCATTTTGGTTGCCTGTCAACGTGGAGGCAGCTGAAGTGGAGGCGACACGCAGCTCCTGAATGACTTTATCGTCTCGATGACGGTAATCGACGGCCACTAGCGCGTGAGACCCATGTATAACTGAACTTGCTACTGTAAGGAATCATTCAATGGAACAACTTGAATGGCTTGACTAGCACGATGTACTAGTAGCCCGAACACACCAACCATGTCCGTGTACAAGTTGTCACACTTTTGCATGCTCCGTTGCGGAAGCGCCAGTTTGTACGATCAAATTTACGTAGATGGTGCCACGGGTCTTTGTGTCCTTGATGGTGCCAAGGACATTTTATGGAGAGCTTCTGACACCTACTTCGTCGCAAGAGTATCAAGTTTGCCAGCAGGATGGACGGGTTTGTAAAAACTTTGCGAGGTTGTGCAGGGTTGTTTGCAACGACCAATCAAACGTGTGCGGATTGTGGGCTGGGCCAATCAAACCATTTCAGGAAGAACTGCCCGTGCAACATGCGCACCGCCTGCCTCGCCTTTC
>NW_012156764.1:12007-13696 GCF_000151545.1 Saprolegnia parasitica CBS 223.65
CCCCAGTAAAAGACAGCGAGGCCGTTGAGCGACGCCGCCGTCAAGTTCATCCACGCCCAGAGGATGCTGAGGCCGCGGCACTTGGAGTAGAACTCGTCCTTGAGCAGCTGCGCGACGAGGCAGGCGGTCCAGACGCCGGAGGCGAGCCACCCGAGCGTCGTGCCCACGTAGCAGTTGGTCGGCGACGGCAAGAGCGCGGTGTTGGCCACGTCCTTGCAGTCGAACGAGACGCCCCAAAGACGTACGACATGAGGAGGAGCAGACTCACCGTGAGCGCCGTCGCGAGAAGCGTCACCGCCGTCAAGTGCCGCTGCATGAACGCGTAGTAGAAGGACTTGGGCGGCGACATGGTCTCGTCGTTGCAAGAAGAAAGAAAGAAATCGCCAAGTGACAGAGACAACGGGGTGCTGGCGTCTGTCGGTTGGGTACGAGTAGCCATTAAGAACGCAGTGACAGCTCCCTACGGTATTACCAGTGACGTGCGCAACAGCTTGCACTGTCAAGCCAAGGCCATCGTAGGTTGCATCGCGAGGACAGTGCCTTGAGAGAAGGAAGCTGTCTTCCTCCACTCGACTCGTAGAAGCAAGCACGGAAATCGCCCATCGATCGCGTCTGCGACCTGACAGACCCTGACAAAGACAGCGATAGATGCGTCACCTTGTGTCGTCCGGATCACGTTGCGACGTGCTGTCACCACAGACTCCTAACTCTTGCTACGGTCCATCGATCCGACGACAACAGTGACTTCCGAACCGTGCCGTGCATTCATCTTAACGGCGTTCACTACAGGCAGTGTCGAGTCCAGCAGCGCAATCACATGTCGTCGTCTATGGAGCACCGTCAGTCGCCGGCACCACATCGAGCAAGCACGTACCCAAGTCCATGCGGAAGTCGCTTTCGCGGAAGAGCGATGTCCGCCGCGAGCCCATAATGTCGCTGCCCATGTAGCTAAAGTCTTCAAAGTGCATCGTGTGGCGGCCCGGCGCGTTGCTGTCGAGCATCGACGTGACGACCGGCGAGTCAGCGACCTCTTGCTGCAGAAAGCCCGGCGGTACATACCTATCCATCCAAATCCATGGATCGATGCTATCCACTGGAATACAACGTACCGCAGCGCGTCTTGGGTCTGCGCAATGTGCGGGCGGAACGGCGGCTCGAGGCGCCGGTCGTAGAGCGCCTGCCAGTCCATGCCGCGGAACCACTCGTGCTGCATAATGTCCATGGGCCCGCTGTTGTGGCCGCAGCCGAGACGCCGCGTCGGGTCCTTGACGAGGAGGCTTTGCAGAAAGTGGGTCGCGATCGGTGAAAAGAGCTCGGGCGAAAAGTCCGGGTCGCGCGTCAAAATGTTTTGAAACATGGTCCGGCGGTTCTTGTCGTAGAACGGCGTTTGGCCGCGAATCATCTCGTAGACGAGGACGCCGTAGCTCCACCAGTCGACCGACTTGCCGTACGACGTGGCCGTGCGCTGGGAGCTCAAGAGCTCCGGCGCGAGGTACTCGGGCGTGCCCACAAAGGTCGAGCCCTCGTCGTCCTCCTTCGACAAGCCAAAGTCCGTGATCGCAATGTGCCCGTCCGCGTCCATCAAGATGTTTTCCAGCTTGAGATCGCGGTACATGATGTGCAAGTTGTGCAAATGCGTGATGGCGAGCACGAGCTCGGCCGCGTAAAAGCGCGCGCGCGCCTCGGGAA
>NW_012156765.1:0-9875 GCF_000151545.1 Saprolegnia parasitica CBS 223.65
ATGTTATTCCATTTTACGCTGCGCGCATGCCACGTGCTGCGAAAACGGCACCATACAAAATGTCTGCATCCTTGTGCAGCGCGACGACAAAGCCCTACCCCCAGACGACAATGAGCTTAATGTGGTACGAGTATGCACGCTATACCCAAAGCATTAGAAAGCCATAGAGAAGAAACCACGGCACCAGAGGGCGGCTGGTCGGAAACTCACATCCCTCGAGCCGTGCCAGAAGCAGGCCCAGTGGCGCCACAAGCAACAGCGTGCAAGCTGTCAGTGACGCCATCGCCACCGTCAGCGGTGGACGCTCGGTACTGCATGGCGTGTAATACACCTATCCAGCGTAGTAGTGCTTATTCGTCGATCCATAGCAATCGACCACATACGCAGGAGACGAGGCTGCCCATCGCGTAGAGCTCCAGGGGCAAAAAGACGACGGGCCAAGACCAGAGGACTGCAGCGTCAAGGCGCGGGGCGAGAAGCACCATTTGAGCCCACGCAACGATTGTGAACAGGGTCGCGTGCTCGGGCAATGTTGTGACGACGAACGGGAAGAAGACCCAGATCCACCCCCACGTAATCTGACCATCGAGCTGTAGCGCGATGAAGACGTGGTGCATCGTGATGCCGATGTTGATGGCCAAGTGGGCGCTACCCGACGCATCAGGACGGTTCCAAAATTCGGAGGACGATGCGTACATGGTTCGCGAGAGCGTTGCCTTTGTAGCACCCGGCCAGCTGGGAATGGCTCGAATGCAGAAGACGAGGCATGCGGCGTCCACGATCCACACAAGCACAAAGATTGTGCTCCACTGCCAAGTAATCTTGCCGTCCACCTTGAAGCTTATGCACACTATACACATCATCCGAGCATGAGGTTCTTTTGCCCTTTTTCCAAAGGTACAGGCAGTGAGGAGGGCGGGAAGTGGGAGGAGGAGGCCAAGACCGAAGACCCCTTGCTTGGTGCAAGCAGAGTCGGCGTCGGACAAGGCCTTTATGAACCAGTCAAACAGGTAGGTGAGTGGCCCGCGCTCGTCGGCAGGAAGCTCAGTTGCGACGTCGGCGCCAGTGCTCTCGATGCTCTGGAATGGCGTCGATCCGATCGTCGTCATATCTTTGGGGGAATGCAAGGTTGTGAAGCTTGGGCTGGTTGGTGGTTGTTGCGACACATGGAAAACTGCGCACTTCTATTGTGCGTGGTTGCTCCTCAGGGTTGCCAGGGGTTGTACGTGCACCGTGCTTCAAGGAGCTGGATTGATGGGGTCGTGTGGAATGCAAGCATTGGCGATATTATGGTGGCACTGCAATGACGTGGGAGGCTGCCGCGCCACCAATTCTTCGGTGTGAACCAACTGTGCTTGACCATCGCGGTTGCTGCCGTCCTATCGTTATCAGCGTGCCGCTCTGGGTAAGCACCTAGCAAGGGAATAAATATTCCCTTGGCACCTAGAATTGGGCTCGGACGAGACGCAGTGGGCTGCGAACGAGCAAGGGGCCACCCTTCACGTGTGCTCTTGGTTTCATTATGCTACTGTCTACCCTTGTTACACCGTTGGTGCGGTCCTTGATACCGCAAGAAATTTCTGTCGTTCACTCCTTTTATCCACACGCAAAATGATGTATAATTTGATCAAATCCAGAAAATCGCAAAAATGTGCAGGATTTCGATACCGCACTGTCGATACTGCCTCCACGCTTGTGTTGGCTGCGAAGAATTTATAAAATACTGTATTCAATGTAAACAACTGCGTTTGTTGCATGCAGGCGGCTCTCTGGACCTGCATCTCGCTTGCGAGCGCACTAGGCTTCTTCTTCAATAGGCGTCGTGACTGGCCCACTCGTAAAGTCGTCTAAGTCCAGCACCATGGCTGCGACAATGCCCTACACAAGTCGTCGTCGTCGTCATTCATCAATCCATTGCCGGCGATACTATATACCACAAGGATCACGAGACCGAAGAGAATGAGCCACGGCAAAACAATGTACACGGTCGAGAACGTTGCCGACCCGAGGCGGACGAGGAGCAAAACTTGGGGTGCGACGAGGAGCCCAAAGCCGAGACACGCCAAAAGACTCAAGCCAAGTGCACTCAGTCGCGACGAGGCATCGGAGAAGCACGCGGCGCACACGAAGACAATCTACAGTCGTGTCCAGCGAGGTACGACGTCATCGATCGACGTACGAAGATGAGGCCACCGATGATTGACGGCACCCACGTCGGGATAAAAACAACGAGCCACGACCACGTGACCGTGTGATCGAGTTGGAGCCCGAGAAAAATGAGCTGGAGCGCATAGCAGCCATCGCTCGAGCCACTCCAGTCGAGAATCGCGACGAAGGACGGGATGAAGACGCAGATCCAGGACCAGTCGACGTGCCCATCCAGGCGCAGCGCCACAAACAGATGCAAGAGAAAGCCGCAGAGCCACGCGAGCGTGCCGTTGCTAACCAAGAAAACGAGGTCGTGCCTTTCGAGTGATACAAATCCTGCGTACCAGGCCAGAACGTCGTACATCCATACAAACACCAGCACCGTGGCCCAGCTCCAGTCGATCACACCGTCGACCTTCCAGCAGATAAATACTAAGAAGACATGAGTCGCCATTGTAGATGTACGGGAGGAGAAAAGCCCGTACGCAGGGTCAAAACGGCGGGCAAGAGCAGCAAAAGACCGCCAAGCACGAGACTCAGGCGCACGCACAAGGTCTTGGACTGCTGCAAAAGCTTCTCGTAGCCGCGGGCCATGTACCCAAGCGGGCCGTGCCGCGCTTTCGCAGCCTCCGAGAACTTGGCGTACGACCCCTCGCGCGTGAACGTTGTTGTTGGCGCCATGCCTTTTTGAAAATGTCGATGGGGCAGGCACCTTACCGCAAGGTGCCACTCCGTAGTGGTGTGGTCGTAGTGTGCAGTAGCTTTTGACGTATGCATGTCACTAAACCAACGCAATTCAAGGTGCAAACTTGAACCGACGTACATTCGGCAATGATTCAGCGATCAAGAAAACGTCCCCACGCAGCACGTCAGTGCATGTGGGACAGGTCATATGAGTTGTCGCTGCAAGTTTCGATTGACACGAGCATACGTGCTCCTGAGAAGATCATCGACAATCCTAAGGTCACTCACTGCTGCTGCTTCTGGCAGCTGAAATGCTTCCATGCGTCGTTGCATTCTCACACAGCAAGACCACGTGAATGAACAATGAAGAGCGGAACAAATATTTGCACGCGACCTTGCATCTTGAGGTTCACAAAAAGTAGGACCGCTGCGTCGTTGACGTCAATACAGTACAACGAGCTGTACAACGAACCTGGACAGAGGGGCTATATCACATGGTTTCGAATGTATACAAAAAACAAGTTTATTCAATGTCACATGATGCCGCTTTGGGAATGAGCTCGAATGTAAAAGACCGCGCTGGGCGTCGTGTGGCTCGCGTTGGCCTCGATGCGTTGGACAATGGCGTTGAGCTTGGCGAGCATGTCGTCGTCTTCATACCATGCGAAGTACTCACGCAGGCTCTCGCTCGCTGACAGCGCACGCTGACTTGATAGGACGTCGATCGTTGCTGCGCGCAGCGGTCGATCGGAAGAGTTGTCGACGGAATTATCGCGCTCCTGAGGCGAGGGCGCCGGGCCGACGAGAGCTGTAATGATGGCGTTGATACGGTGCTGCACATCGGTCGTGATGAGCAGTGACGCTGCTTCGCCCGAGCGTACACTAGAGTGCACACCAATGCGCTTGGTAAAGTTTTGCAGCCAGCCGTTCGAAGCTTTGAAGGCCGGAAAACCGAGCGCGCCAGCGAAGTCAAGAGCTCGAGCTTGGAGCACCGCACCCGTCACCAAGAGCTCAGCGCCGTTCTCCTCGATGAGCTGCAACCATCGATAGACGGCCAAGTCGACGGGATGGAGAGGGTGTCGAGCCGTGAGGACGCGCCGGGTGTGCTCACGGCCAGTGCGTGCGAGCCCTCGGAGGCACTCCATTTCCTTCAGCACGGATTTGGAGCGTTTCTGTATCGCTGTCACGGTCTGCCGAGACACACCGTACTTGTTGCCGATGGCCTCATGAGACAGCATCGTTGTCTTGAGAAGCTCGACGATCTCGGCTTGTTTGTCCACAGTCAGGCGCTTGCGTCGCGGGCGCAATCGATCGGAGACCTCCTGCTCGGGTTCTCGGGCTCGGGGCATTCTCAATGCTTTGTGATTGGTTGAAATCCAGTACGAAGGTCGACGAAGACCATGTGCCTAGAGAATGCAGCTCTCAGCGTTTGAGAGCTGAGAAGAGAGTAAGAGTTGCTGAGAGCTGAGAGAGAGTAACGAGAGCTCAATGAGCTCTCAGTTATCCGGACAGTTATCCGGTCAGTGTAAACAGCGCTGCGTTGCGTTGTGATGAACGAGCAAGCTCCACAGAGTCCTCGAGGGAAGGGAAATCTCGCTACTTGACCACGTGCGCACCAAATATTACTCCAAAACGCTCCTTCTCGTGTATTACGGTGCATTATCGTGGAGGAAAGTGATAACGTTGACTGTGTCGGGGTCTAGCGCTGCACGCCGGCCAGACGTGGTTATTCCTGCGCCCGAGAAGACGCGCTCCGGTTGAGCCGAGGTTGCTGAGCAGCCAAGCCATTTCCGAGCCAGCTTAAGGAGACGTAGCGGAGGCCTCTGCCGGTGCGTGAGCCACGACCCCGCTGGCGGAGGACGCTGGAGGGCCAACCGTAGGTGCTTGAGAGTGGGCATGCTTCATGAGTGCGTGTCGAGCAAAGACTTGGTTACGACTAGCGTCATACTTGAACGGTTCATCGCACACGTGGCAGTACGATTGCTTGATGTCGGCCGTGCTCCAGCCTTGGACACAGATGGGCGTGCCGTCGTCTCTCAAGGTACACTCGGAACCATGAGGCTTTGCACATGAGCAAGATCGTTGCGACCTCTGGTCCAACGCTTGATGAGAAGCAGGCTGCCGTGCTTGTCAGAGTTCAGGATCTTGAGGGACATGACACCTTGGCGACGCTGCTTTGGGTTGTGTTCGCTGGTGTTCCTAGCAAGCTCTCAACGAGCTCTCGGATTTCTCTCATTTCGTTTCTGTATGCTGCATACAATTAGGCAATAAAACGGCGTTGTTACTCTCGAACTCTCGAGCTCTCGTGTTACTCTTATTCCATTTTTGTATGCCCAATACAATGAGCCCGCTTAAAATACTCTCACTGGTCATTACTATAGTATACTGAAACAAAGCTTAAATTACTCTCGGTTGAGAGCTATTTGAGAGTAAAATACATGTGTTGAGCTCTTGAGAGAGAGTTGGGCAAAATGGCTGAGAGCTGCAGGCTCTACATGTGCCTCGTCGTGTACCCAACAAAAACCATGTGGAATAAATAGTCCAAATCGATCGAAGCGATGCGATTGGCTGAAGCCCCAAAAATTGACTCATGATTTGTTAGATTTTTCGATCGAGAGCCCTGATTGGCTGTTCGTGATTTGCTGAAGCGAGGTCGTTTTTAATCCGCGTTTTGACTGTAAAAGCAACTAAAAGGCGACTAAAAGGCGACTAAAAGGCGACTAAAAGGCAACTAAAAGGCAACCAAGAGCCAACTACGAGCCAACTAGAACGCAACTAGAACCAACTAAAGCCAACTAAAAGGCAACTAGAAGGCAGAAGGCAACTAGAAGGGAGCGAAAAGGGTAGCGAAAGGATGACACCATAAAGCTCCCTGCGATCGGCGACCAACATGGCTAATATACGTTGACGACGTACGCCAAGAGTTGAATGCAATCACTTTTTACAGTCTTGCAAGGAGAAGGCAAACGGCGTCGATTTAGACAGAGCCGTAGTCGCTGGTCAGCGTGTTCTCCTGGAGAGACGCCGTCGGTTTGCCGTGGAACGCAAGGATCAAGACCGCTAGCGTCGCCTACACCACGCAACGACGTCAGTGTCCGAAGATAGTCATCGATCGATAGTACGAGGACGACGACAACGCTGTACATGATGATCCACGGCACGCAAATCCACATGGTCGAGAACGTCAAGTACTGCAGGCGAAGGACGATCAGCAATTGCGGACCGGTGACCAAGGCGAAGAACGAAAAGACGCCCAAAAAGACCGATGTCGCAAAGCACCACGGCGTGGGCGATGATGGGCTGTCGTCGTCGCCCGCAAACATGAGCACCGCAAAGGCGGCGCCAATAGGCTACATTCACGCAACAATTTGTCAGCACCTTGGCTACCAATCCGAGACGACGTACAAAGACGATGAGCATGACGGCGAGGGGCAGCCATGTTGGCAAAAGCACCACGAGCCAGGACCACGTGAGGGCGCCGTCGAGCTTCTCGGCGACAAAGACGACTTGCAGCACTTGGAGGACGCTCGAGGACGACCGGTCAACGAGAATGACAAAGCAGTACGGCAAGAGCACGTAGAGCCACGCCCAGTCAAGGTGCCCGTCAAGGCGAAGCGCGATGAAAATGTGCGCCACCAGCGAGCACAGCAAGGTAAATACACTTCCCCTAAGGTAGACCCATGAGATTTCGCTCGGGCAGGCGACGCAGCGACTCTACCACGTCATGATTTTCTGGGGCGGGTTCTCGGCGTCCGAGGCAGCGAGCAAGACCGCGGTGTCGTTGGCGTGGCAGTCGGTATTGGCGTTGGACACGGGCGGCCCATCATCGTCGTTGTTGCCGACCTTGGGGTTGTCGATTTGCGTCAAGAGCATGTACACGGGCAGCAAGACGACCGTGACGATGAAGAGCGGGATGAACGTCTGCAGCCATGTCCAGTGCACGTGGCCTTCGATTTTGAGGCTCACAAAGACTAGCGTCGCAACTTGGTATAGCACATCATATCGACGCGAGGAAGGTAGGTACCTGGAAACAAGATCGCAGGCAGCGTGAGGGCAATACCAGCCATAACGACGGCGAATTTGATGCACGCGCTGTGCGGGCTCGTGAAGAAGTCGGTGACCGTCGTCGTGAGGTAGCCAATAAAGCCGCCCGAGTTCTGCGCCTCGCCGTGGAGCTCGGCGAGGCTGCTCTGTCGCCCGAGGCTCTGCATTGTACGCAGCGTGCGCGATGACATGCTTCTTGGAGACAAAAAGCAAAATGCGAAGTGCGACGTCGTTGGCAGATTCGCTGCGTGTCATTGGCTCGGCCAATCAGATGTCGTCTAAACCCACGCCACTTATGTTGACGTTGGTAAGATCAAGGGTATATAATAATTTATTATATACCCTTGGTAAGATGCAGGCCGGTTGTGGTTCTGGCACTGCAGCTCGTTCCATTCCGACGCCGTGCGATAGCGTTTTGTACGTTGCGTCAGCGCTCGTCAAACTCGATAGCTCGTTGAAGCGCTTGTTGTGGCAACAAACGCGGGCTCTGGTATCAATACACGTTCCTGCAGCCGTCATTGTCCCAAGTCTGGAATCTGTGTGGATTGTGGGTGCGGCCCGTGTCAGATCCTATTATCCTATTCGACCAGACCGTGCTGATCCGCTGTCGATTGCCTCCGATACCACAGGGGGTTCTGTCAGTACCATAACGGCGTATTCTCGTTCTTGGGTCGCGAGGTGTGGGTCACCACAATTTCGGTGGGCAGATCGCTGCTGTAGTGAATTGTCGGTGCCTTGCCGTCGGGTTCAACAGCTTTTGTCCCAGAACAGCATGGGGGAAAAGCGTGAGTTCGTGAGTTTTTTAGAGTTGGAAGACCGCCGCCAGCCAAGAAGCGACGCACAGGAAGACGAGTATTTAAACGAGCATGCACATAAGTTGATATTGGTATTCGGTGGAAAGCAATGAGCGTCCTAGACGGTGCCGTACGAGACGGTGACCGAGACGTTTTCAATGTCCTTCTCGGCCGGCGACACAAAGACGTGGGCAAGACCGCCGAGGACAAAGAGGCCGTAAAGAAGGAACCACGGCCACACAATGTAGAGCGCCGGGAAGGCCACGTACGCGAGGCGGAGGACGAGCAGCAGCTGCGGCCCGAAGACGAGACCCAACGACACCACGAGCCCGACAAAAGCAACGAGCGCACGGAGGAACGACGGCTGCGCATTCTCTTCGGTCGCCGACATCATGCTCACAAACACAATCGAGGGCTACGAGAGAGAAGAGCGATGAGGCCATCGTCGCATGTAAAAAGGACGTACGAGGACAAAGACGATGAGGAACGCGGGGAGCCACGTCGGGAGCAAGATGACCGCCCAGCTCCACGAGAGCTCCATGTCGAGCTTTTGCGCCACGAAAATGGCCTGGAGGACTTGCAGCACGGACGTAATCGACGGGTCAAAGACCATGACGAGGCAGTACGGCAGCGAAATGTAGCTCCACTTCCACGCGAGGTGGCCGTCGAGGCGCAGCGTCACGAGCACTTGCGTGAGGATCGTGAAGACAAGGCTCAGCATCTGCGTCCTACGCGGCACATCGCTACATGAGTGTCTCGTCTCTCAAGACACAAGCAAACGGACTTGGTCATAATGGTCTTGGGCGTCGTCGACAACAGCGCCGTCGTGTCGGCGTTGATGTCGCCGTCGACAACGGTGTCGGCCGTGTCATGCGCGCGCGTCAAGTGAAAGTAGATGGGGAAGAGGAGCGCATCGAGAATCCAGAGCGGGATCAACGTGTGGGCCCACGTCCAATCAATGTCGCCGTCGCTCTTGAGCGCGACAAACACTACAAGTGCAAAGTGAACAATCCAAAAATCCAAAAATCGAACAATAGAGCATACGTGGCAGCAGGAGAAGCGGGAGCGACGTCAGCAGGCTCGCGAGATACGCGCAGAGCTTGGTGCCGGTGCTCGGGTTGGACGAAATGTGCACAGAAATCGTCTTGGTCACGTAGCCCGTGATGCCGCCGGCGTTGACGACGGCGCGGGGAACGTCGGCAAAGCTCGCGGGGAGCGCGTCGAGCGTTCGAGTCGACATGGTGATGGAACGAGGAAGGGGTAGCTTGTAGCGGATTGGAAAATGAATCTTGGAGCAAAAGTCGTCGGGCAACGGGAATAGAACCGGCGCCAAGCACAAAGAGCTGGGCGTGCCAGCCCCGCGGATCGTCTTTGGGTGACACGCGACAAAGAAATGCACGTTTCGACATCTTGTAGACACAAGCTTGAAGTGCGACGCCGAGGACACCTCCCGGCCGCAAAGGCGCGGCTTGAAATTTCATCGCGATCGCTGCGTGGCGGTCACACCCAACATATATTCAAGGTGCCGTCGCATACAGGATACTTTACCTAGTATAGCCACCGGGCATCGACTAAATGTACCACGGACTAAAGATGAAGACGGGGCCTGTTTCGCCCGCGTGGACGCTCTATCGCACCTGCCGCGCAAAGACGGGGTCGCCCGTCGAGGCCCGCGCTATTCCCGTTGGGTATCAAATCAGGTCGTGTCGCCTGGTTCAGCTCGACGCTGCGGCTCGTTGATGTGGCGGATGGTGTGCCCAGCATCGAGCCTCCTGCGCGGCGAGCGAGCAACAAGAGGCGCCGATGCATTGCGGAAAGGATCTGTGCCAATACAAAAGTGTCCTGTGCAGACGAACGTAATGACGTGTCTGTGATAAGAATGCGGCGAGCTGACGTCCGCAACTTCATAAATAAGCCTCGTGGCGGTTGTTTGACTGCCCTACCCCTCGCGCAGATCCGTCGATGGCGACAAAGGTCCATAAACAGTTTGTGGACCCTTGCTGCGGTCGGTCCTCGGCGGAGCTCGCGTCAGAGTTGTAGTAGTAGCCAGCAAACGCTTCAAGACACACGCGAACTGCGACGGACGGTAACCACCGTGTCGGTACAGCGAGCTACCGAGTACATATCGTGTATGTCCAGCTAGACGGCCCGATCCAGCATGAGCTCGGCAACCTGTGCCCCCATACGGACGCTGCCGCTTTGACA
>NW_012156766.1:0-9875 GCF_000151545.1 Saprolegnia parasitica CBS 223.65
GCCTTTCACAGTCAATTGGATTGGTGTATCAAAATTGGTATCCAGCGATCCTATTCGTCGTTGGGAATTGGTATCCAGGCATTTGATTGGCTGTTGCCAGCGGTTGCCGGACGGTTGCCATACCAAGGCGCTTCCCATTGGCCGATATCTGCCACGATGGCAAATAACTACCGTCCATCGTCCGGAAATCGGGCATCTCATCCCGGAAAAACTCCGGGCGAATGGCGCCGGAATCCCACATTATCTGCCACCTCGCCAATAACTACCGTCCATCGTCCGGAAATCGGGCATCTCATCCCGGAAAAACTCCGGGCGAATGGCGCCGGAATCCCACATTATCTGCCACCTCGCCATTCCTAGAATAGAGGCACCACTCGGTTCTCAGGACTGTCACATCATTATGTAGTCTATTGTTGCACCACATCTAGGCGTCTTGAAGTTTGTAGTCGCGCCACTTGCCGCTTTCTGGAATACCGTACATGGACTGGAGCTTCTTGTCGATGCGCTCCATGTAGCTGTGTACCGCGAGGTTGACCTTGTCGAGGTCCATCGACACCTTGACGTCATCCTCCAAGTCGGTCATGTGCATCTTCTCGAGCACGCGGGAATGATGCCGCGGAGCCGAGTCCGAAATCGATGACGCGGCACTCGAGTGGAACGACCGGCGCGGCTTGTACTCGGCGTGCGGCACGGGTGGCACGAGCAGGTACGAAGCACTGTGGTGGTCTCGATGATCGCGTGGCGAGTCTTTGGCATCCAAAAGGTCGTGTTGGATGACCTTGAGCTCGGCTTCGAGCGACTCGTTCTTGCGCTGCGTCTCGTGGAGCATGGCAGCGAGTGCGTTGAGCTCGACCTTGTCGACTTCGGCTTCGGAGCAGCGTTGCTGGAATTGCGTGTGGACACTCTGCGCTGCCACTTGGAGCTTCTTGAGCTCCTTCTCGTAGCGCGCAATGACGCTTTTGAGATTGAGCACCGTGTCTTCCTCTTCGAGAAGCGCATGGCGTGCGTTGTTGAGTTGATCTTCCAGCGTCTTGCTCCGGTCCGTCGTTGCGTTGAGCTGCGCCTCGAGGTCCTTTATCACAAGCTTGGACTCGGCAATTGTCGACTCGAGCAACGTGACTTGGTGCTCGGCTTGCTTGCACTCTTGGACACAGAGCTCAAATTCGCGCACCGTGATACCTAGTGGTCATGTCGCCGTTGAGTCCACGCCATGCACGATGTAATATGGGCATCATACAACGTTCAAATGCAAAGTGAAAAGTCAAAAATCAAAGTGAAACGTCGAAAATCAAAAGTGAAAAGTGGAAAATCAAAATGATAAGTGGAAAAGACACCGAGAGCCGTCGGCCGCAAACAGTACAGATTCGAGAGACCCACGTGCACCTCCAACATGGGAGAAGAACAAAACACATCAAGACACGCAACGTACTGTGTCCATCGTGCGTCTGGTACATGGCAAGCTTTGTTTGAGCTCGGCCGTGTTGGCGTTGAGCACTTCGAGCTCCTTGAGTTGATAGTCCTTGTCCTGCACGGCGTTTTGAAGCGCGTAGTTCTCTTTTTGGAGTGCGTTGCGCTGGAACTGCAGCTGCTCGACCTTCTTCATCCACTCGAGGACTTCGCGCCGAATCCGGTGCACGTCAATCGCAACAGTGTGTGTCGCCGCGTGCCGCACCGGGCGTAAATCGCACAGAAAGCTCGCGTGGCCTTGGAGAACGTTCTGGACGACTTGGACGCCGCTCGGGTCGAGCGTGTGCATGGCCTCGAGCAGCGCCTCGCCGACCGGCGACTGGCCATACGACGTGTGGTGCTGGTATCGCTTGGTCAAGCCGCACTGACTGAGCGTGGCCACCTTGTCTGCAAACGCGGCGTTGGCGTGTAGTCGCTTCACACCTGCCCGAAGCTGCGTCTCGCTTGGCAGCGCGAGGAGCTTGACGACGCCAATTTGCTGCGGAAAGACCATTCCGAGCGCTTCGTTGCGACCGTACGAGTGCGAAGCGGTTTGCCGCAACCGGTTGCACGCAAAGACGGCCAGCGCCGCGGCTCGGAAGCGCACTAGAAGCGACCGCACGGGCGTTGTCGATTGGAAGAGCGACGCGATCGCTTCGATTTCCTTGTGCTGGTTCTCGAGGAGACGCATGTGGTGGGACAAAATCCGCTTCTGCATTTGAAGCTCTGCGATCTGAAGGACCATGGGACGCACGCTCACGATGAAGAGGTGCGCGATGCTGAGGTACACGGGCGCGTCCGCTTCGAGTTGCGAAAGCTGTTGTTCGACGTGGTGGCGCGACGCTTCGGCGTGCGTCCATCGTTCGGTGGCTTCGGTAAACTGCCGTGTGAGCGCAGTGATTTGAGCGTCGTTCTCGCGCAAGAGACACGCATGCTGCTCTTGAAGCGACTGCATGCTGTTGGTGTGGCGGAGCTGGCACGCTTGCATCTCGACGTCCTTCTCGTGAAGCTTGCGCTGCATCTCGGTCTCGGTCAAGTCGAGCTTCCGGACCGCCTCGAGCTTCTTCTTGACTTCCTTGTTGGCGCGATGGGTCTCTTGGTTCGCCTTGACATGGCACTGGTGGGCTTCTTGGAGCAAGATCTGTAGGCTGGCCTCCCAGCTCTGGCGCAAGTCGGCGTACGTCTTATATTGCAGATCGAGCGTCGGCGTCGTTGACGATGCGTCCTGCCACGGCAGTCGCTGCATGCGGTGGATCTGCTGCAGCGTGAATTGTTCCCACTGCTCGACCTCGCTGGCCATGCGCTCGGTCTTCTGGCACGTGGCGCGGCTCCAGAGCAAGAGATCGCGCTTCTCGCGAATCGAGAGGTCGCGCGCCGACTCGGCGACCGCGCACGCCTCTTTCTGCCGCTCGACTTCGCGGCTCAGCTCCTTCATGTCGGCTTTGCACGCGCCGAGCTTCTGCGAGAGGACGCTGCATTGGTCACTCAAGGCGCGCTCGTTCTCTCGACCAGCAATCAGCTGCTTGGACACATGCACGAGGTCGTGCTTGAAGTGGCTCAGCATTGTCCGCAAGTGCTAGCGTCCCGATGAGCCATGAAAAAATGAAAAAATGAAAAATGAAAAAATGAAAAAAATGCACAAGGGGTAGGGGAGGGTACCTGAATTTCCGACGGACATTCGTGCCACGACGCGACCGCCACGTCCACGTCGTCGACACCGAGGCCGTCGGCGTCGTTTTCAATCGAGAGAAGGTACAGTCGCATGGCTTCAATCTCTTTTTTGAGCACGTTGGTCGTTTGCCAAATGCCTTGCTTGAGCTGCACCATGTTGCGCTCCTGCTCCTCCCGATCGCGCTGCGCATGGAGGAGCCTGCCGTGCATGTCCTTGTTGTCGAGCTCGAGCTGGTGGTAGTACGGGACCTTTTCTTCCAGCAGCGTATTGCGCTCGCGGAGCTCGCGCAGCGTCTCGAGGGCAACCTTTTGCGTCTGGTCCCGTGCCGTAAGCGTTTCGAGCTGGTCTTCGACGGTATGGCAAGCGCTCTCCCACTGCCGCCGCTTCTCCTGCTCTTTCGCCAGCGACTCTTGCGCGGCTTGGAGACTCGCCTCGACTTGGGCCACGCATGCATTCGCCGAGGCTTGGATCGACGTGCACTGCTCCGTCTTGTGTGCCAGCGACGTCTGCGCGTGCGCGAGCTCGTCTTGCAGCGTCTGGATCGCAGCATGGAGTCGGATCTGGTGCGACTCGGCCGTCTGGCTCTGGTGCTGGCTGCTCTGTTCGCGCAAAATGGCTTGTTGCACGTCGTATTCGAGCTTATGAACTTGCTCATGGAGCGCGCGCTGCGCCTCCAACGACGAGCGGAGCTCGGCCTCCAAGCTCTCTTTGACACGGGCCGCCTTGGTCAGCAAGCCTTTGAGCTGCGTGTTGCGCTGGGCGAGGTCGTCGCGCTCGCGCTGGAGCGAAGCCGCTAGCTCGGTTGCATTCTCAAACTCATTGGCGCGCCGTGCAGAGTCGAGGTCCTTGACCTTGGCTCGCTCGTCGAGAAGCGCGACTTGGCTGCGGAGCGACGCGGCTTCGGCGCGCAGGCGGCTATTGTCGTGCTCGAGACGTCGAATGAGCTCGAGCTGCTTGCGCAAGTTCTCGTTGAGCGCCTCGTGGTGGCTCTCGGCCAACGTTTGCGCAAGGCGCGGCGGCTCGTCTACGGGTGCGGGTGTCGGCGTCGGCGGTCGGATCGCGCTGAGACGCAGTGACGTGGCGTCCGACGATTGGCGCTTGAGCTTCTGGAGGAGCTCCTTCTGCCGAGCGTAGTTCTCGTGCTGCTTCAGAAGCGTTTGCTGGAGCCGCGCGTCGACGTCGGCCTCGTCGTCCATTCTGCCAAGTAGCGCCACAACCGCGACTGCGTAATCTTCGATTCGCACGCGAGTTCTTCGATTGCAGTCGCATTTTAATGGATTTTGAAAGGTCGCACTTGGGATTTGTATGTAGAATAAACCGTTTGCATTGTACAAACCAGCGCTCACACGATGGCGGTGAGAAAGGCGCGACCTTTGACCAAAAGATCGCGCAAGTCGCACGAAACGACGCCACGTACCCCAGCCAGTTTGCACTACCATGACGTAGGTGAGCGTTATTGCAGCGTCAACCTCGCGCGAGCCATTGCTCGCCGCGTAGGCTCGATAATGACATGGACAGCTCCAGGCACACTCCCAGTAGCCCAGAGCGGGCAGCAGCCGTAGCGCTTTGTAGAGTCTTGGAACCCGGGGTTGCAAACTTGATGTTTTCCGCTCGAACGCGTTTGACGAATCCTTCTGCGTCTCTCGAAGGGATGCTGGCGCTGGCATCAATGCTATAGTAGATTGTCGACGACGCGCCATGATGAAGCAGAAGAGACAGTTGTCTGGGAAGAAGTTGCAACGACGTGGCCACACCTGATCGAGCACCACACGCGCTTTCTGCAGCAAGAACAATCTTGTGGGAAAGAGCAGGATACTTCTTTAGCTGGGCCGCACTCGACGTACACTGTACTAGTACTAGTTGTCAGTGTAGCACTGCAGCGCATGCAGTGATTGTCGTTTGATATGCACTAGAACGGTGGCATCGACAGCGTCGTCGAAGGAACCAGTTGACGCAGCGGCCCACACCCCCCTTGCACTGTACACAACGCGCTATCTTGCTGCTGGCGCCATAAAATGGTGCCAGAGACTCAGCGCCAGAAAATTTCTGGCGCTGAGTCTCGAGGTACTTATCCGGATAATATGTCCGGATGGACTTGAAGTTGGGCTGGGTTGTACCTGGTACATACTGCACGCCTTGGTTTTGCACGGCCCAGATCTTGATGACGGCTGTGACTGAAGCTGCGCTCATCGAGCTCATCGCGTGTGCGATTCCGTCCGGCGTGGACCTCGTCGCGTACCTGCGCGCGTGGCCATCGGCCTACCTCACGAACTCGCTTCAGCATCTTCTCCAGCTCGTCGCGCTTGTGCCCTTGCGCCACCTCTGGCCGCGCCTGCGCCTGCCGCGCGACATGCTTCGGAATGCTCGCGTCTTGCAGCACGTGCACTTGGCGATTGCGCTGTACCCGAGCCTCGAAGTGGACTATGTCTACGAGAGCACCTTCTTGGCGCGACCACAGACGCGTCTGCGCCTGCGCGGGATGACGAGCCCAACCGAGTTTGCCTTTGCGGCGGCGCAGTGGGGGCCTCGCATCACGTCCCTCGCGCTCCACGTGCATGGCCAAAAGGCCTTCTCGGCAACGACCCGCGCCTGGACCGCTAGTGATGTCGCACACCTCGTCGTGGTCCTGCCTACGTTGACGTCGCTGCAGGAACTCGACGTAACATGGTCAGCGACAATTCCGAACGCCGATCACATGCTGATGTCGCTGCGCATGCCGTCGCTGCGCCGCGTGCGTCTAACGTTTCAAGGCACGGCCGTGTGGACTGCGACGACATTGGCGGCCCTCGCTGCGTGGCTACACACGGCGTCGTCGCTCACCGAGCTCTCGCTCCGACACGTCGCGTGGGCTGTGCCAGATGCCGGACGGCACTTGGCGACCATGCTTCGAACGTCGTCGACGAACTATCTCTCGGTGACGATTGATGGGGATGCAAGCGTCCGCGTCGACGGCAGCTACGCGTTTCAGTTGCAAATGACGTCGACGCAAGCCACCGAGACGCGCTTTCTCGTGGCGTCGCGTGACGGCAACCGTCCCGACGACGTGGTTGCGACGCTGGTCCCGACGAGGCAAGAAAGGACGGTCCATGGCCTTACGCAGTGTGATTGGACCGTCTATGACGTGGCACTACCAGCGTCGTCGGTTTCGCGCGTTTCGCAGTTGCAGCTCGCGTGTCTGCATGCATTGACGATCTCGACGGACGCCATGCTTGGTGACGCTGGTACGATCGCTCTGGCGTCGGCGATGGCGGCATCCCGCCCGCGCTTCCTTCGCGACCTCTGTCTTGACGACCAAGGCATTGGCAACGACGGCGCACGGGCGCTCGCCGTCGCTTTGAAACATCTTCCGTCGCTCGATATGCTTCGCATGGCGAGCAATCAAATGCGTGGATCGTCTGGCGTCGTTGCGCTCGTCGACACATGGCCACCGCGTCTCCGGCTCTTGGATCTATCGAAAAACCCGCTGGGGGCCAAAGGTGCCCGCGCGCTCTTGTCTGCGCTCGCAGCGCTCGAGCTACCGGCACCCATCGTTGTGCGTGCGACGAATCTGCAGTGCAGTCCGCTCGAGAGTGCGACGTTGGTCGCGGCGAGCCGTCGGCTACCGCCGTTCCGGACGTGTTGTTTCGAGTCGTCAGCATAATACATGTTGCCTTTTGGTTGTTGCAAGCGTGTTCAAGAGGATCGAATGTAGTAGTACAGGACGGAAGGCTCGCAGCTCCAGTTGAAGTGCATCAGCACCGTCTCGACGAGAGTCGCTTCGTGTCGCCCGTTGCACTTAGCTCATTTTCGGTTCTTCTTGGCTTGCCCATAGGATGTTTCAAGCAAAAGCGAGCCATCGACGGTCGTCGGAATCCCAAGCTCGAGACAGGGATCATCAAGCAGCCCAAAACCCAGCTTGATGCCTCGAGGATCCATAGCATGTTGTCGTGTTATGGACGAGAGACGGGGCAGACAGCCTGTTCTCCTAATCCTTGTGGTAGGGATGTGGTGTTTCTGCGATAGATACTATGTGATCTGCAGTGTTTAATGCAACCAAGGCCTGGTGCGAAGACTCTCATCTTGCCACGTGTAGAGACGACCCAACAGGTAAAATTGCCACGGAACAGGGTAGGAGCAACTAAGCACATCATGTAGTTGATCGGTTAAAAGCAACGTCCAGGATCCGCGCCAACGCCAAACTCGTCTCCATCTGTACCGGGAACTGCACGCAGGTAAAGAGGTTTTAAAACGAGACCAGCACCACACAGACAGTAGTCGTGACAAATACTAGTAACCTGATTTGGAGAGCAGCCAACGAGAGAAGATCAACTACTAGTACAGCGTTACCCACTCGCCACAAGGTCCAGCACATGCTGGAGGTTGAGCATCTTCCCAGTGGAGACGTGTCGAACGGGCAGCGTCCGCAGCTGGCTGTATGCGACCTTGAATCGACGGCGCGCGTCCTGAAGTCCAATCTCATGATACATGGGGTATTGGATGCACATCCCGCAGAGCTTCTTGCCGTGGTGCTGGCTAAAGACCTTGATCATATAGAGATTCTGCTTGGTTCTTCCAATATGGCCGCAGTGGTGGCACGATTTCTTCTCGACAAGCCCGACGACCTTCTTGCGGAGCTGCGTGCGCGGCTTGAGCAGCGTTGGCTCGACGCCGCATTGCTCCAGCAAGACGTAGCGCCACACCGACTTGTCAATGGCCGCGTCCAGCGCCGGGCTGGCGCTTGAGAGGTTGAGTGCGTCCTTTGGCTGCAAGAATGCGAGAATGCTTCGTAGCATATCTGGGCCGAACGTCTCGATCACGGTCTCTGTCTTGGCGCGCTTCACGGGTCGAGGCGTAGTCGTGTTGGTTGGTTGGGAGGTGCGCTTGTGGCCGGCCATATTGCAATCGCAAAATGAGCATCCAATGAATCGAAATGGGAAAACGCCACGAGAAACACCATCATTCATTCATTGGCGGTCGACGGAGATGGGAAGGACCTTCACGCATCATCACCGTGGTCTGCATTTTAGAATCACAACGGAACTTGATAAGAGAAACGGAATCCTGAGATGCCCAACTCGTTCCAAACGACTCGGAGACGACAGTGTTTGACCTCTTGCGCAAGTCTTTGCAGAAGGAAGAAAATGATGGGTTTAGTAAAGTCCAAGGGTGTAGCCTTGTCATTTTATCCGAGCTCAAAGCTATTCATTCACAAGTCAGCCCTACTATTGACACTATTTCCGTTTATCCAATCATCGTTGCGTCTGACGGAAAAATTAGGATTTTTAGCCAATGCAACGCCACGACACCCACATACCAAACTTGAAAAGATGGTAACTATTACACATCACTAGTTGCATCGATGCCGTGTCGACGACGATCACAAGATGGCGCAGCCTCAATGGGCTCTACCTCAAGTATACACCAATTGTCCCTTGGCGGTGCCAACACGTAGCTAGTAGTACGCTACCAAACTGGAGCACGATGAAATTGCCTTGTGCATTGTGCAACTACATGCGCATTCTTGTTACGAGATCTAGCACATTCTGTAGGTTGTACATCTTCTTTATGCGTGGCTCGCCCAATTCGTGATCGTAGGACGCAGAGGCGACGAGACGGACTGGCAGTGCATGCAACTCGTGGTGCTTGAGCTTGTACTTGCGAAGGGCCTCCATGTGTCCAATCTCATTGAAAAATGGTATTTCCATGCACGTCAAACAGAGCTTTGCGCCGTGGTGCTCATTGTCAGCCGTGATCGTGAAGGGACCGCGGACCTCAAAGTGGCCGCAGTGACTGCACGTTTTCTTTTCGACTAGACCGACGACCATCTTGCGGAGCTGCGATCGCGGCTTGATCATTTTTGGCTTGACGCCACACTGTTTAATGAGAACGTAGCGCCACACGGACCTGTTCATGGCTGCGTCGAGGACCGTGCTGGCGCTCGAGAGGTTGAGCGCGTCGTTTGGCTGCAGGAACGAAACGAGGCGCGGGAGCACGTCGGGACCGAGCGCTTCGATGGTCCTTGGTTCTGTCTTGGTGCGCTTGACGGGTCGAAGCGCCATGGGGTTGGCCGGAGCGGAGGTACGCTTGCGGCCGGCCAATGCAATTGGGAACTGAACATCCTATGCCATGCCCATTGCTGGTAGAGTGGGATCGCTGAGTGGGATGTTGGGACAAAATGAAAATCCCTCGTCGTCTGGCGCTTGTGCTTTGTGTCTACAGTAGGTTCTAAATTGTGCGCGGCTCGTGCCGCGAAATCACATGGTCCACGCGATGCCAAGCATCTCAGTCTCGGTGTCCACCGTCAGAAAAAAAAGCCGACATTTGGTAATGACACTGGTCTGGAGCTGGGTCTGAGCTTTTTGGACCTCTGGATCCACGGGGTTGGAGCATGGAGCTCCATTTTCGTTTTTCTTGGCACCTATTTAGTGTGTGCCCTCTGTTTTAAACCAGACCCTGATACAACGTCTGTTGGACCCAATGGAATCTACAAAAAGGATTATGGAAACAATGTGCTGTGCATCGACCGTGCATTGGTGTCGCCCACCAACGCTCTTATCGACGCGACGCTGTCACGCAAACTAGGAGCAACAGCAAGTGGAACTCCGGGTCTTGGCTCACGACCGCGAACCCTTCTGGTCGATCAAGTAGCTTGACAATGGACCACATAAAAAAGAAACCCATAGTGTTAATCCCGGTAATACACCGCCTGACAATATATATATATGAACGTGTTTCGCGTTATCTTCGTTGTTACAAAGAGTTCGCATACGTAGAGACT
>NW_012156767.1:0-9870 GCF_000151545.1 Saprolegnia parasitica CBS 223.65
CGAGGCCACGAGCATGTAGCCGAGGGTGCGCAGTCGGCCGTCGACGTCAAACAAGACACCGCGCGCAGCGGCCACGACGTCACCGTCGCTGGGCAGAGCCAAGAGACACTTGAGGGCGTGGAGCACGCGCCGCTTGTCCTGGAACGAGTCGGCGCGTCGATGCGGGCTCCCGATACGGACAAGAACGGGGCCTCGGACGCAAAGCGATGCCATGCCTCGGCGTCGACGCCCGAGACCTGTGAGAGCGCGCCACGAGCCGCAAACAGACGCGCTGCAATGGAAGCGTCGACGGCGACGCCGACCATAAGAAGCGCGTTGGCATGGACATTCGTATCGAGGTCCCCTCCAAAGCAAAATACTCGCAAATCGTTGCCGATTCGGTAGCACCCCCTACTGTATATCGGGGAGGGTCGGAACATCCGGATGAGATCCATGGATGAGATCCGGGATTGGCGCCAGCGGATCCAATATCACAGTGCTGCCTGCAATGGCCCAAGGACCTTGCGACCGTGTGTGTGGAGCGCCCCCGAGCCGTACGTACCTGCATCGTCCGAGACGACGGCGGCGAACACTCTCTGCCAGGCGTCGAGAGCCTCGGCGGCGGCTTTGGCCTGCAGCACGACCGCTTCGTGAGCTACCGCGCCATTGGCAAGCACGCGCTTCTCTAAGAGACGCCGGTCCACAAGAGCAGCTCCAGCAAGGCGTCGCTCGGTATCGAGCTGCCGGGTACATTGCACCTTTGGCCTGTATGCTGGCGCTGAGTGAAGACATGTAGTGAGCGTCGCGCCGCAGGGCGTCCGCGTCTTCGAGTCGCTTAACAATCCGTTTGTCTCGATCTGCGTCATCACGTGCGCCAAGACGATCCGCCGCTACTGCTACAAGATCGCGCCGGCGCTCTCCTTGACCGAAGGCTGGGACGAGGTCGCGTTCGCGATGCGCTCGCTGCTGCTCCAGACGTCGATCAGCGCCGTGTGCTGGCTCGACGAGTGCAACGTGGTCGTGGGCGGCGACGACGGCGCCATCATTGCGATCAACGTCGGCCTCTCGATCTGTGGGCACTCGCACGCGTCGTTCCACGAAGTTGCGCTCACAGACCACGTCGGCTTGCAGTGGCTCTGGGCGGCCTCGGCCTCGGCGGCGCCCGTGCCCAACACCAACCACGACCACGACAGCAACGACACGCTCGTTCAATCGCTCTCGGTCGACTATGTCTTGCTTGTCTGGTCGTACGAACAGCTGAGCTGCCTCTGCCACCAAGTGATTGGGTCGGTGCTCGGGCTCCATGCTGACGCGGCGCCGGCGACCGCTGCGTCGATGGCGATCGTGGACCATCGCATGCTCCTGCACATAACGACGAGGACGACGCCGCATGCCATTGAGCTGCTCCATGACGAGCTCTCGCCAGCGTCGATCGACCTCCACGTCGCACGCCGCTTTGTGTTTAAGCAGCTTCCGGTCGTCCGACTGGTCGACTTGAGCGTTGATGACGCGCGGCTTTTCTCGATTTGGCGCGCGCCGTCGACCGACTATGTGGTCCATTACCCGCGCTTGCTCATGGCCCCAAGCAGGTAACGGGTATCGTCCTGCGTGGCACGCAAGCGTGGACAGCAAAAGTGCACCCCCGACGACGACGCCTTGTCGAAAGCCTGTACCGACTTATCGCAGATTGGCGTACACTCTATTTTATTCATATTCTTTCTTGCTAATCTTGGGTGTAGGCGTTCTACATGTAGCGGCTCGGCGCCCCGGGGCGCTTCAACGACGAGTGCCTCCGCTCGACCTTGTCGACGCTTGTGACGGGACCGGCACCGACGCTCGACGGCTCCGACGTGCGCGTCTGGACGCGGTCCAATGTCAGTGGTCGTTGCAGAACGCCAAGGGTTCGAACCCGTATACGCTCCGATCGATCGACCGTGTGGCGCCACGTTCTCGTCGTCGCCACAAGGTACGACATATGACAACTTGTCCATCAGAAAAAATGTTATACGAAACGTAGAACTAGCATAGGGCAGTGGAGAACGTGCCCCTCGGCTTTGAGTCGTGCAACTTGCTCGGATTGCGCGTGCTCTTGCGGCGGGACGTCATGACGTCAAGTTCGGGCACGTCCGACTGCCACTCGCGTTCGAGCGACGCATAGCAGGACGCTCTCGAAGCACCGCAAACGTGGGCAGAAGAATCGAGTCGTAGAGGTCCGCGATCGTCGCCGGGCGGTCGCTGAGGATCAAAGCGGTGGCCGCTCGAGCGGTCGCTGGCCATGTGGTCCAACTTGTACTGGCTATGCAGCCAGACGCAGTCGACCTCGAGTGAGCCCGTTGCGTCGTCGACGCGGTCGTTCATCGCGGTCGTCGTCGAGCTCACGACGTTGCTCAAGGAGCATGTGCCCGAGGGTCTGAGCCGACATGTGGTGTCGTTTCTGCAAGCGATCCCCGTCGATGTCGCCGAGGACGACATGACGCTCGAGTTTGTCTGGTACAGCCTCTTCAAGCTCTACGTGGGTGGCTAAAGGTGTCTACGAGAGTGCCCACTCCAGAAGCTGGTGGCGCTTGGTGCGAGTGCGCCGTCGCTGGACGAGTGCGTCCGGCGGTACTTTGTCGTGCAGCTCTGTGACGCTGGCCGCGTCGACGTGGTCTGTGACGTGCGCTGGGTGCGTTTCCACGAATCGCTGCTTCTGTGGCTAGCCGCCAACACCCACGCGCATGTGTCGCCGGCCTAGTCGTCGCAGAGCGCGTCGGCCTTGTTCTGTCTCCTCTACAGCTTTGACATCGCTTGCAGTCGGTTTGGGCACGCGCCATGTACTCGCTCGTCCTCGCCTCGAGCTCGAGTCGTTGGCCGCATCGATTCTCCAGGTTCAGCGAGACGAACTCCTCGCGGCCTCCAACGCCTTGGAGCTTGTACCTGAAGCACATCGGCGGTTTGTGTCACAGACCGGTCTCGCCTCGGACGCTGGCGACTACTCTTGGTCCGCGGCAAGCTCGCGCTGCCCAAGCTCAGTCTGGCACTCGGGTCGTCTCACTGCTGCTGACGCACCTTGCGTCCCTGCCCGTGCGGTCGATTGCGGTCGATTGCGGTCGATCGAGCTCGCGTCGGCGATAGCGCTTGAGCTCAACTTAGAGGTCGTGGTTCGTGCGGTCGCCGGTTCGACTCTTGGTTTGCTTATCTGAAAAGGTATGGCGTCGTCCGGTTGTGATATGCCGAGCGTCGATTGGTTGAAAAGAAGCCAATGAAAAGGGGGATAATGTCAGTTTTCAAATCAACGGCGACGGAGGATGCCAACGAACGACGAGGTAGAACGACGACCAAGCGACCTGCGACGATGTGGACGAGCAAGGATGTAGTATTCGCTTCTCACTGCTGCAGCAAGTGGCAACGTGGCTAAGGTTCAATCCTATCTCGACAAACGCGTCAACGTCAACTGCACAGACAGCGTACGTTGGATCTCTCGGATTGAATTGTTTTATAATCATACATTGGAGATTTATACGCCATTGCACCGAGCTGCTTACAATGGTCATGTGGACGTCGCCCGCCTCTTGCTCGACAAAGGCGCCGATGTGGAAGCGTCCAATGCGGTACGCTTTTGTCTTTATGAAGCGGTGTTAAAGTATCTATCGATGTAGAATGGTTATACACCACTGCACTATGCCGCTCAAGGCAAAAAACCAGAGATGGTCGAATTTCTTTTGGCAAAAGGCGCCAAAATCGACGCCAAAAACAAGGTACGTACTGCCACCATATTGGCGTATGGTGCGGGCATAAATGTGCCTCAAGCCATCGTCAAGGACCAACAATTGTTTTTCTAGAATGGCCAAACGCCGCGTGAGGTCGCAGAAGCACGCGGTTCTAATGATTTCGTCGCAACGCTTTTACGCGACTATCCTCGCATGCAAGAGGAGCAGGTAGATAGTCGATTATAATAACGTGCTTCTCTGCCGCGTCTATACTCACTCTCTGCTATAGCTCTTCGATGCACTGCGCGAGAAGCGCATTCCTGACGCCATGCGCATTCTCCAAAACAACTTTTATCACGTCAACCTCCGTGATAGCGTACGCATCACTTTTCAAACAATGTACCATTGATGATAGATGTGACTCATATGAGTGTAGTCTGAGACGCCGTTGCTGCACGTGGTCGTAGCGACGCAAGATCTGTCGCTGCTTCAAATGTTGCTTCAAAGGCGAAACCTCCAAATCGATGCCAAAGACTCGGTTCATCCATAAATCGTATTCACGTCCAACATTCTCATGTCAATGATGATGAAATAGATGGGTCGCACGGCTCTCACAGTCGCCATCACTACGGGCACCGCAGAGTTGGTTCAGGCGCTGTACCAAGCAGGCGCATCCGTCGATCTCGTCGACCTGGTTGGAAATTTACATCTTTTTACTGAGAATTGACGATGCGATGCAGAGTCTCCGTGCTTCAACGCCAGTCTTTGCCATCGCTTTACACCAAGCAGCCTCCATCAACGAAGGCAGCACGGTGGCTCAGCTACTGCGTCTGGGCGTCAGCTCCTTGTTGGCCAACGAGGTACTGTATAATTTTGAGCTAGAAATTCAAAAGCATCTTGGTTTGATCTAGAAAGGCGAGACAGCGTGGCATGTGGCGGCTGCAAAGGGGTATATGTCCATCCTCATGATGCTGCTCCAACAAGAGACCAAGGACGAGAACGGCATTGACGTGACCAACCACGTACACTCTACTTCATTTCCATTTTTACGTTAAGAACTGGTGTAGAATGAGGAATCACCCCTTTTTGTCGCTACCACCAGTGGCCACGCCGGCGTTGTCAAGTGTCTCCTTCGTGCCAACGCCAGCCCCCACATTATTTCCCATGTACTGCCGATAGATGATTCGTATTCAAAAGGCATCATTGCAACGCTAGGATGGATCGACACTGCTGCATGCGGCTGTGATTGGCGGGAACATGATTGTCCTTCACCAAATCGTTCAGAGTGGCGTCAACGTCGATGCGTCTGACGCGGTAGACAATATTGTATGTGATAGAATCAGTCCAACTCCTATCTCGTCTAAACTAGATGGGGCAGACACCGCTCCACATTGCGTCCGAGAAGGCCTACGACAGTGTGGTCAAGTACCTTCTGGACGTCGACGCCAACGTCTTTGCCAAGGACAAGGTATCGCCATCTCAACACACATGAAAGCTCTAGGATGACGCGATTCCTAGACGGGCAAGACGCCGTTGATGCTGGCGACCCACCCACTTGTCATCAACACCCTGCTACAGGCAGAAAAATCGACCAAGCAAAAGGTAGTCTAAACGATCCAACGCATCCTTCTGCAAGTATGAACGTCGTAGATCCCTCTGCTCTCGGAGGCCATGCTGGACCACATTGTTACGCGTGTTTCCACCTCGGAGACCATGCTCGACCACATCATCACGCGTGTCTCTTCCTCGGAGACTATGCTCGACCAACTCGTTGACCGTATCTGCGCCTCGGAGGCGATGCTAAGCAAACTCGTCCAGCGAATTTGCGACCGCCTCGACGTCGGCCACGAAGCTTTGGAGGTAAATTGCTGCATATGTGACGCGTCATTTCCTACGATGTAGGCCTCGGTGGATCGACCTGAGGGCACTCGAGGCGCGAACGTACAACTTATTTTGGACGATACATGTCCATGCAGACGGATGTGTAATTAGGGGCATGCTCAAGCTGTCTTCGTCAACGACGCCAGCCAAGAGCTGCTGGCCGACGACAGTGATTCCGACGCCGCGAACGCGGTACAGTATATACTCTGACTCGTTTCTTGAGACGCTAGAACGGTGTAGGCGGGCGACTCACCTCTGCATCTCGCTGTACAAACCAACGACCACAAGACGTTGATGTCGCTTTTGCGATCGCCCAGCATCAACGTCGACGTTCGCAACGCGGTACAAAAACAAAGCGGTCGACGACAACAATGACAATATTGTTGCTGTTTAGGCGGGCGTGACGCCGTTGACTCTGGCCATCCAAATGGGCCACCGACGCCTGGCGACGATGCTACAGACAGCTGTCCACCGCATCATCCCCAGCGTACTCATCACTTTCCTACGATCGATCTTTCTTTACCATGGGCGACTCTAGGTACCGGCCACGGACATCAAGATGGACCAATCTAGTCCAATCTATGGCACCGTGTACAAGGGCACGTACAAGGGTCGTGTCGTCGCCATCAAAACGCATGCCGATGAGTCCTCCGCCCAAGCAATCATCCACGAAATGGAGACCATGCAGCAGTAGATGACCTTGGTCTTGTGCAATGATCTAAACAGCAATGATTGTAGGTGCAACTCGGCGTACGTGCAGCAGCTGCTCGCCGTCTCGGATATCAACTCGACCAGTCCCAAGCTCGTGCTCGAGTACATGGACGCGGGGGATTTGCGCAGCTACCTCGACGCCAAGCGACTCGGTGAGCCCACCAAGGTCAACGTCTCATCATTGGAAGTCGCGTGGGTGGTTGCGAATGCGCTCGCCGATTTGCATCACAACGGCGTCTTCCACCAAGATCTTGAGAGCTACAACGTCCTTCTCTCCTCGACCAACTACGTTAAAGTCGCGAATCTCGGTTCTGGCCTCGAGTCGGATGCGACGACGGGCAAGAGCACACCGTACTGGACAGCACCCGAGGTGCTTGCGTCGACGAGCAACTACAGCTTTGCAGCTGACATTTACTCGTTTGGCGTCATTTTGACCGAGCTCGACACATTGCAGTTGCCCTTTCATGACGCCAAGGGCCTTGGGTACTGGGGCATCATCGACGGCGTGCGTCTCGGCAACCTCCGTCCGACAGTGAGCGCGAATTGTCCGCAGTGGTTGCGTGACCTCGCCGACGCTTGTCTCTCGTTTGACCCGAGGCTGCGTCCGTCGGCGCAGCTGATTGTCCAGTCGCTCCAAAAGCTACTCGATCGCAGCGAAGAAGAGCTTTTGGCGCCTTTTAAGAGCGAGCAAACGGCCAAGTTGGCCGAGCCGAGTCTGGGTAGCCCCACAGTACGCGCTGCTTTTTGTACGGTCGTTGGTGGAATGACGCTGTGCCTCTAGAGAATCATAATTGACGAGAGCCCACAACCACCGACGAGCGATGCGACCAGCGACCCCGATACCGCACCGGCTGCCGTCACAACCACATCTTTGATCGCATCGACAGTGTCGGCGGTCGGGCCACCCATACAAAATAATTGTAAATACGTCTGACCACGGTCCATGTAGACGACCTCGAACGCCAAGTCTGTGAGCACGCAAATCGTGTGTCAGCTCTGCCGTGTCTCCAACTCGCTCTTGCAGACGCACTGCCAAGGCTGCGCGGAAGAGCTCGCTTCCGTTCCGTCCAAGCTCAAAACGCTCCTCAAGCGTCTCTCGGTCGTCAAGAAAAGCGGATGGGAGATCGACGACGATCTTGTTTGCACCTGCTGCGACACACACCAACCGATGGAGGCGACCACCTGTGACAACTGCGACGATGCACTTCCAGACGACCAAGAGAAGCTGCGTATCCTCGTGCTACGCATCGAGCAAGTGTCCAAGTCCAAGGCCTAATGTCCAAACTGCACGTCTACATATACTCCTGGTATAAACCATGAAACGAACCAATTGCATGACTTCTTTGAATATACACCCTCAACAGAGCAAGTCCGAACAACGCAAACCAAGACGGTCGATATCGCTGGCCAGAGCGACGCCGACACTGTCTCCACCAAGAATGAATGCGAGAGTCTAGTGAAGAAATCACCGAATGTCGAGCGCTTGGTCTTCGAGGGGCTGAGAAATGGACGAGCAAACCGACTGCAGTCGCCGCAGGTGTCTTCATCGCTACGAGCTACACGGCAGTGTATATACCAAATAGAGATCAATACAAAGCCATACATATTACACATGGCCACAGCAACGAGAGCGAGCTCGGGTCGTTGGGAGAACCTCCTTGCCGTTCTTGACGGCCGTGAGCGGACCACCCGAGTCGCCCTGGCACGAGTCCTGGCCCTTGACACCGCCCGCGCAGCACCAGCCGCCGCCGTGCAAGGGTGAGCGCCGGTGCGAGTGTCGTCGTCTTGTCGAGGAGCCACTTTCGTTCCGACGTCGAGCGGTCTCACGTGCCACGACGGCAGACGCGCCGTGCAATCGCGCGCGTGGCGGAGGAGAATGCAGCGTCGACGGTGCATTGCGGGGACTACGTCGGTGTCTTCTGCCGCGAGCCTGGCCGACCACAGCGTCAGCGTCAGAATTTACGGCCCCGAGAAAGTCGTACATACTGCTGTTTCTGTTTGAACCTATAACGAGCGCGCGACCTTGCTTCTGACTTGGGTCGCGCACGCTCGCGACGAATGAGGAGATCCACAAGCCGCGGCAAAATATTGTTTGATTCAGGCGCTAGTCACATTGTGAGACAAATGCCGCGTGAGAGTATTAATAGTGTGGTACCTCGTGACAGACAGAAAAGTGCGCTGCGCCGACGCCGTCAGATCGAGGCCCATGCCAAGCTCGCGTCTGCGCCGTGGACCTTAGGCGGGCGCGGGCAAAGTTGATGGTTGCCGAGGGCTCCGAGCTCGACTCGTCGGCAGCTCGAGCACAGACCGGATCGCAGGCGACATCGAGCGAGAGGTTCGCCGCGAGCAATAGGTCGGCGTGGCGCTGCCAGCAGTCTCGGCTCGGTGCAGTGTAGAAGCAGGAGGACGTCATGCGTAAGGTGCTCGAGCTCGCGCCATCGGATTCGGTGCCGAGATTTGGCGCGCGCGCTCCGAAGACGATGCGGCGCTGGCCGACGTGCGAGAGAGGCCGTCGAGAAATTGGCCACGGCTCCGCCCAAGGGCCGACTCGGTGGCTCGCCACGCATGGATAGGCTGCGCCATACCTACATCGCCGTCGCATGAGCGCCTCGGCCTGAGGCCTGCGCACGGCATGTCACGTACCACGGGCCTGGGCTGGCGGTGATGGTCGGTTCGAGAACTGCGGCAAGGACACTAGTGATTGGCTCGAAAGTGACATCCTTGCCGCTCTGATTGGCCACAAAGCGAACGTCTTGTCGCTCTGATTGGCTGAAACGCTTTGGCCTATCGTTGACGAAAATGAGGGAGACCGACGAGGAACGCTGCATTGCGACCGAGCGATACCTCATGATGACATGTCCAGTACGTAGAGACCATTGATGGAGTCTCCTCGAGCACAATGCAGCGCCGTCAGAGGTGCCCAAGGAGCCTCGGCGTCGTCTTTCTGGCGTCGTCGGGTATTAATATTGGCGTTCGCCATTTAGAGCCATAAAAACCATATTTTGGTGAACACAGGCGCGCCGCGCCGGCGGATCGACCAGAATGAAGTTTGAAAATGAAATCACCCATACTTGCCAGAGTGCTAGACCACACTTTGGGGAGTCCAAAATGCTATGTGGCGTCGCCGTGCGAGCTCTGTGGCAAGAGCAAATGACAGCGGCAAACAATATTTGATATAGTGTGCTTTTTCGCTATACCGAAATACTGTACGGGATACGAGGCCTCATCACGCAGCGGTATTGCGCGCACGTTGTCTCCCTCGGCCACATGCAACGCGTTCTTTAACATGAACAAAAAGAGACGACGTCCTCGGTTTCCGCGACTTCGACGCATTTTCGACCGAAATTGCATGTCGAATTTCGTGAAAACCGACGCTCGGCAGTTTGAGTTTGATATGAGTGTCCAAGCAACGACGGCGCCCAACAAACTGGTCGCACACCGGGTCGAAACCCACTGCCAACTGTGGCAGCCAGTCTTACGGTCCTTGGAGCTTCGGAACCCCGCGATGTCACGTGAAGTATTTGGGCAATTCTGCCACCACCTCGAAAAATGGAAAATGGATTTGCGCGTTAATGCGCTACGCGCAAAGTCGGAAACGACATGTACATCA
>NW_012156768.1:0-6209 GCF_000151545.1 Saprolegnia parasitica CBS 223.65
GGTGCCAACGGTGGTGCTAACGGCGGTGCTAACGGTGGTGCCAACGGTGGTGCCCACGGCGGTGCTAACGGTGGTGCCAACGGTGGTGCGAATGGTGGCGCCAACGGTGGCGCTAACGGTGGCGAGATTGGCGGCACGAAGGGTGGCAACGACTACGACAACGACAGCGGCTACGCGAATGGCAACGGCCAGAATGACCACGAAGTTAGCACGGGCACCAACAACAGCGACGCATCTGGCGAATCGTCGGGTATTTCGGGCGGTGCGATTGCCGGGATCGTTGTCGGGTGCATCGCCGCCGTCATCCTCGCTGGCTTCCTCGTTTGGAAGATCAAGAAGGACAAGTCGCGCGAGGAGCAGCTCTTCGCCGACCCGCACGATCTCGAAGACGCGCAGACCGGCTATGCGGCCATGTAAACGGCCCGACATTCGTTTTACCAAGTACAAAATACTACGACACTGGATGTTCTTCCGTTCGCATCTGCATCGACGTGCACCTCAACCACACAAAACGATCTTGACACGTATCTAGTCCTATGCTAGTCGATTGCTTCACTCGTCGAGGCTTGCAATGGCGCATCCGAGAGAGCGGGTTCGAGCCCAGCTCCCGACTCGTCGGGCACCATGCACGTTGCCTCCAAGTACGCAGCGAGCGGCGCGAATCCGTGCTCGATCGCGTGGTCCAGTGCGCTTTTCCCATCCTTGTTGGGCCGCAGAATGTAATGGGGCGCAGCCGTCAGAAGCGCTTGAACCACCAAGAGCGATCCGCTGAGCACGGCGAAATGCAGCGGCGTGTTGCCGTCCATGTCGGCATAGTCGATGAACTCGGGTCCTTCCGCCGCCAAGTAGGCGACGCACGCTTCGTCACCAGCCATGCACGCGTACGCCAACGCGAGGCGCCCCGAAGTGTCGAGCGCGACGAGGTCGGCTTGGCCGTCTGCGAGCACCTGCAGCGCTTCCATTGTCGGTGCAATGTGCACCGGGCGCAGTCTACGACGACGGCGGTCCATCCAAAATATTTAAAGTCGGTCAGGAGCGAGGTACCCGAGGTTGTTGACACGCTCGGTGCTGAGGCCGTGTTGCAGCAGCAGTTGCATGGCGGCGAGGGCGCCACCGCTCGTCGCGGCGTGCAAAATGGTGTCGCCATTGGCGTCGGTCGCCTCCCGCAGGGTGCCATCCACGTCGATGGAGAGGAGGAGGAGGATGCAGTCGACTTGGTTGGCGTACGCGGCGTAAAACAACGGGGTGCGCCTAAGAAACAGCAGGCACATGGGCGAAAGCCGCCTTGGATACGTCCTGTACCCAAGGGGATCCACGCAAAAGACATCAAAGTACTGGCTGAGGTACGTGAGGCAGTCAAGATGGCCGCAGTAGGCAGCGCCGTGGGCCACCGTCGCAAAGTTGGCTTCCCAGCAAGATTTGCACGGAAGTGCCGACGGGTTCGCAGCCTCGTACCTACAGCTCCTCCTCATTAGCATCATCATCGTATCATCATACGACGCGAGCACCGTTGCCAGTAGGTGGTGTACGTGATGCAGCCGACGCCGCCGACGTCAATTTCGCAGTCGACCATCGCGCTCCCGCGTGGCCCGACGGCAACAACCAGCGGAAAGTAAATGTAGAGATACTGCGCCGGGTCCCAGCGTTGCACGACGAGCGTCAACGACGACGCGGACGCGATCGCGGCCGCCATGGCGTCGAGCGAACTTGGCGCGCGGACGCCTTGCACATCCAGGAGCAGGTCGCCTTCTTGGAGTCCGCTTGAAGTGCCCGCGGCCACGACGACAAGGAGTGGTTCCAGCGCCTCTGGCGACCATAGTTGAAGGCAACAGCCCCACACGCCATCACTACACGCTCGGCATGAGTGGTGCTGATCGTGATCGTTTTGATCGATGTCTGTACCCAGAGTCGAAGCCTGGTTTCGGCGGGGGCAAGAACAGGTTGACGCGGGTGAGGACGCACGTCGTGGCATCGTACCGGTGCACTTGCATCGGCAGCGGCGTGAGCTTGTGTCCCTCGAGCTGCTTGGCTTCCGGGCCCAGATACAGATGCACCATCTCGGCCACGGACGACGTGCCACCAAGCGAGGCTTTGAGGAGCGATCCAAACTTGCCGACGAGGTCGCCGGCGCAGACGCCGCCAAGTGCGGCAGGCGACGCTGGTACGACGCTCTCAACGACCAAGAACGGCGGGTACACGGGCTCCTTGAGGAACTCGAGGGTCCACCCAAAGAGCTCAATCATCCGCCGATCATGCGCGGCCAAGTGCAGCTGTGGCGCGCACCATCGCTCGGGCAGAATGCGCAGCTGGATTTCCGTATACCTAGCGTACGCATGCATTGTCATATCCTCCTCTATCCATATATGCACACCGGTCGTCGGCGTCCAGACACCGCGTGATCTGCAGCGCGACGTGCGACTGCGTCGAGAACTGATGGCCGATCCAGTCCGAGACGGCTTCGGGCGACGGATACGCCACGTCGCTCATCACGTGGACGTAATCGCCGGCCATGAGCCCACCGGTGTCGGCGGGGGACTCGGGGTACACCCGCAGAACGCGAGCAAAGGGCACCGACGGCAGTGTCGCATCATATGGTAGCGCCGACGGATCGTCACGTGCTTCGATCGCGACGAGCGGCTGAATCGAGAGGATGCCGTCCCAGGAATGCAAGACAACTGCAAACTCAAGATACCCGGGAGGCGCCGATGCCGTGTCGAGAGGGCAGTAGCGCGAGAGATACAGCGTCAGCGGAAAATCGGTCAGTCTACGCGTATGTTCGATCTTGTTGTGCAGGATCACAGACGTACCTGTTGAACATCGTTAGCGCTTCTTGGAGCGTCGCGCCGCTCTCGAGGCCTTGGAATCCAATGATGCAGTCGTTTGCGAGGAGGCCCGCGACGCTCGCGGGCGATGGGGCTGCTGCCATGGCGTCGATGTAGGCAAAGGCATTCGGTGGCCACGACGGCAGCTCGGGCTCGGTGACGATGCGGAGTGTCGGGCGCTCGTAGGGGTGCAGGACACAGCCTAACGCGCCGGCGCCGGCCCAGGTCTGCGGACGTATCGTGAGGTGCACGGCGTCGTTTTCGGTGCTGCGGACGACGGAGAGACTCAAGCGGTGGTCGCGCCGAGTGTTGACAAGGGCCACCTACCAAGGAATTCGCCACACGGAACAGCATGCAATGTTCATACAATGTGCTGAATCAAGCTCGACGCGGGCGTCTTGGTGCCGTCGACCGATACGACGGCGCCAAAGCGGATGACGAGGTCGCCGGGAAGGAGGCCAGAGTTGGCAGCCGGCGACCCTGCCTCGACCGTGTCGACGCGCAGGTACGGAACCACGCCAGCGTCGCGCAAGTGGCTATGGAGGACCTTGGCTACGTTTGCGAGCACTGCCTCGAGCTGTGCTTGGATCGCCGCCAGGTCGGCGGTCGTCGACGGGTGCGCTTGCAGCCACTGCATGAGAGCGTCTTGAGCATCATAGAGCTGCATTTCGTGGTCGACGGCTTTTTGAAAGTCCATCGCATCGACCGGCTGCGGTATCAGTCGTCTCAGGGGCGCTGAATCAAATGCGTCCTCTAAAGGCGCCACGGGGGCCGCAGACAACGGCCGAGGTTTGGGTGGCGACGGCGCCTCGTACGGCTGCAAGACGCACCCGAGAAGGCCGGCGCCAGCCCATTTTTGCGGCCGTAGCACCAAGTGCACGATTGCATCGCCACGACGCACCGAGATACCGAGCGCCCTCGTTGTGGCAGCCCGGGCGTTGACAAGCGCAACCTACATAAAAACGATGTGGTTCGAACGCTTCTTCCACCCGACGGTTGGGCATACCACGTCGCGGATCAATGCACTCGTTGGCTGAGATGCGTCCCGCAACACAGTACCGAACCGCACAATGAGGTCGTTGGGAAGCACGTTGGCCGCCGACGCTGGCGACGCGGCCTCGACCGTTTCGACGCGAAGGAACGCGGGTGCAGCCTCGGTCTGCGCCTGGATGGCTGCGACCACGGTGTCGAGTCGTGCTTCCAACGCCGATTCGGCATCAGGAGACGCGTCGTCGAGAGCATCGAGGACGCTGAGCTCGAGCGCCAGCCACTCGGGTAGCGTGACTTCAGGCGGTGGCACTGGGTTGTCGACGCTTACTGCACTGGCTTCGGTCGTCGATTCAACTGGACTTGCCTCTACTTTGCTCTCGAGAATGGATCGAGGTGTCGCTACGCCCGACGGTGGCGGTGCGTCGGTCGAGCTCGGCGGCGTGTCACCGAGAACTGTCGAGACGATCGATGCCGGCTGCGGTGCTGAGGGGTGTGGGGGTTGCTGTGCAGCAGTTGCAGTCACCTTTCCATCGACCGTTGGTGCCGACATGGCGTCCGCCTGCGGCGTTGGTTCGAGTACATCGGACACTGGTGCTGAAGTCATTGACGTTGACTCGATCGCTTCGGCGGCCGACATGGCATCGACCTGCGACGCTGGCTCGCCGACATCGGAGACCGGTGCTGACATGGCATCGACCTGCGACGCTGGCTCGCCGACATTGGAGACTGGTGCCGACGTGGTATTCGGGAGCGGGGTTGGCTCGGGTATTGGCTGTACCTCTGGAACCAAGGAGGGCGATGTCGTCGTTTCTGCAGAGTCCTCTGGGGCTTCGACTGCATCTGTCGTCGCATCTTCTATCGGCACGGTCTGGAGGTTGTCATCTAGATCCGGACTCGCCGATGGGACTGACATCTCCTTTGAAACAGGCCTCTCCTTCGGATCCTCAGGCTCACTAGGCAACGCCGGCACCACTGCAGTTGGTGGCTCGTTCGTCTCTGCAACGTTTGACTCGCGATCGAGCACTCGAGGTGCACTAGGGAAGGGTTCTTCGACCGGCTCGGACGGTGTCGGCTCGGGCGCTTCAGGGTCGCCAATCGACTCTCTCGGTGCCTTGGTGTCTTCGGAGCCGGCCTGTGGCTGATTGTCGTCGCTGACAAGCTTTTTCGTCTCGAGTCGCTCGACTTGATTGGCGGGTGCTTTGGCCGTCAAGCCCGCTTGCTTGGCCGCCATCTCTTTGATTGCATTCATGTCGAGTGCACCGGCTTTTGGAGTTTTTTGTGCGGTGTCGGCACCTCAACGCTGACGACTGTATACCTAGTCCCTCCATGAGTCCTTCTGCATAAATATACTTTGACTGTACTTGAGGTTTTTGAGCTGCGCGTCAATCTTGGCGTAGTCTTCGTACAAGGACAAGATTTCTTTCTTGTCCTGGACACTTGGGAGGTGGCCGTGGGCGGCTTGAAACGCCGATGTCCAGTCTTGGATGGCCTTTTTGACTTCACGCTTGCGATTCGTCTGTATGCTCTGACGTCAGACAACACCTATTGGTGGCATCTTTTCGTTGTACCAGAATGACTTGCAGGCTCGGGGCATCGTTGGTTGGTGGCAGTTTGGTCGGGCTCGAGCTTTTCACGGGCGGCGCTTCGGCCACGGGTACGAGCTTGGCGTCGCCGTCGAGACGCGCCTTGACCGCGCGGAAATGGCTCTCGACTTCGCTGTAGCGTTTATAGAGCGGCTGGATTTCCTGCTTCTCCTCCAGTGACGGCGGTCGGTGCATCTTGGCCTGAAACGAGTCGCACCTACGTCGAGGTTAGGCGACGGTACCGGACAATGGAGGCTCGCACCACGCGACGATCTCTTGCTTGAGAGACTTTTTGAGCTGCGCGCACGTCGTCAACTCGTCGCGCAGCTGGTCCTTGCTTAGCGCCGCCACGTCGCGCCACTCCTAGGACACGTCTGCACTCACCGTATTGAAACACACACACCATGGTGTCAGGAGCTGGCTTCACGACAAACGAGCCGACCTTGGGAATACCTAGGCGCCGTCGTATCCAGCCTATAAAAGTAGCAGACGGAACCTTTGTTGGCTGGGTCCGTGACGGGCGACACGGTTGTCTCGGGCTCGGTCATCTTCTTCAATCGGCTTTCTTTCTCTTTTCGGAGGCGGTGGAGGTCCATGCGCCGCACCTTGTCCTCCTCGTATTGCGCGGCGAGTAGCGCGCGCCGCGCCGCGAGCGCCTCCGCTTCTTTGATCGCCTCCGCTTCCTCCCACGCCTTCCACTTCATCTCTTCTGCGCGAATCCGCTCTTGGACCGCCGCTTGCTCGGCGGCTTTGCGTAGCCGGTCTCGCTCGGCCTCTTCTTCGGCTTCCATGAGCTCACGCTCGGTCTGCTGCT
>NW_012156768.1:6309-9915 GCF_000151545.1 Saprolegnia parasitica CBS 223.65
CCTTGGCAGTCTCAGCTGGCGCACTTGGTTGATTTCCGCGCGCTTGGCCGCCTCCTTCTTCTGGTACTCTTCCCGCACCTTTGCGATCCGCATCTTCCTTCATCTTTTTCAGCCGCGCTTCGCGCTCCGTGAGCTTGCGCGCGAGGTCGGCGGCTTCTGCGGCTTTTTGCGCTTCCATCTGCGCGCGGTGCACCTCGAGCAGTCGCTGCCGCTCCTCGGCTTCAATGCGCTTGCGCTCCTTCTCGGCGGCCGCGTACCGGGCAGCGGCCTCGGCCGACAGGATCTGCCGCGTTCGCTTCTCCTCGGCTTCCATGAGCAGCCGCGCCTCGCGCCGCTTGAGCCGGTCGACGCCCTCTTGCGTGAACGTGTAGTCTTCCTTCTCCATGAGGGCCACCTCGGCGCGGCGCTTGGTCTCTTGCTCCTTGCGCTCGCGGTGGTTCTGCGTCGCCGACACCGTATCAAATGCGGATGCGTTCGCCTCCTGGTTGACTTGACGCATCATGGCGAAGCGGTCGACCGGCATCTTGAGCCGCGGCTCGGCGGCCGGCGCCGGCATTACGCGCTGCTTGCTCATCCAGCAACGACCAGGACACGAAACGGTATACGTAACGCGACAATCACGGAGGCCACAATGCGATGGGAATAAGCTCTAGGAGCACGGAATCAAGCTTAGCTAGACGATGGGATAGTTGGCGGCCAAGTCGATAGAATGCTGCTGCCTGGGCTACTAGTACTACTTTACAAGCTCCACCCAGTCCCCAAGATGTGCCACTTGCAATGGCTAAGTGGTGGCTTGCTACGGTGGCGTCAATTCGCTACTTAGAGCTGCACGACAACGCACGGCCGTGTAGCGTAGGACGATGGCATGCCGAGGTTTTGTATCGTCTGGTGATACGTGGCGCGACGAGAACAAAGCATTGCGTTCTGTGTTGAACCAACGGCACAACACGACTTTAGGCTGCAAGTAGCCCCAGCCAACGCGAATGGCCTCGGCGACGCTACCGCTGCGCCGCACGGCTGGACGCATACAGCTCCTGCTGCGGTAGCGGAGAATGCAGTCCTTCTCCATAGCTGACCTCGCACTGACGCCAGCCGTTCAGTGTGGTAGGAGATTGCAGAAGGTCGTTGTCGGATATGGCCGACGGCGCGAGCTCGTGGCAGCCGCGCAAGCTGGTCAGCTCGCAGCCGCCTGTCGGCGAGGCGATCGATGCAATCTGCTGCCGTGCATGCATGGGCGCGACCAGCTCCAGAGTTGTTTGATATTGCGCCTGGATTCGTCCAAAAATGGCCTTTCTTCCTTATGCGCCAATCACAGCGCGTTCTGCCACTTTGCGCAAGGCCATTGGTGAAAAAGATATCGAATCTTCCGAGGACGGTTTCTTCGATTTCGAACTGGGGCCGGCCACGGAGGAGCGACCGGTGCCCATTCTACATCCGCCGATGGACCGCTTCAGCTACGTCCGCACGCTGCGGGATGCCATCTACGGCAAGGTCATCCTCGCCCGGCGAAACGCGAGCAACCACGACGAGCTCGTTGCGATCAAGATGATGAGCCTCCAGCACCTCGCGGCGCGCACGGCGCTGCGTGGCAACCTCCACATCAAGGAAGATGGGTACGAGCGCGCAAGCAAAGCACGAGCATTGCTTCATGCATGACGCTAGGCTGCAAGAGTTTGCGATCTTACAGAGTCTGGCGCCGCATGCGTCGCTGCTGCATCTCCTCGAGGACTTCGAGCACGACAACATGCTGTGTCTGGTCTTTGCCTACTGTCCATACGGCGAGCTCTTTGACCAAGTGCACGGACCCAACAAGACGTCGCGCGGCGTCCACGAAGCTATCGCCGCGCGCTGGTTTCGTCAGATTGTGCTGGGCGTCGTCCACATCCACGCGGGCGGCGTGGCCCACCGCGACTTGTCGCTGGAGAACATTCTGCTCGACGCGCAACAGCACTGCCGGTTCGTCGCCGCGTACACTCACCCATGGCTTACACTAGCACGTGATAGGATATGCGATTTCGGCTTGGCGACACAGCGCGGCGACCTCGCCACGGGCCGCGTCGGCAAACCCTTCTACATGGCCCCCGAAGTGTACCTCGGCGATCACACCAGCTACAACGGTGCGACTCTGCAACGCTAGCTCAGTACGCTCATCTGCTCCTCTGCAGGCTTTTCCGCCGACGTGTGGTCCCTCGGTATCTTGCTCTTCATCTTGGTCTGCGGCATGCCGCCCCTTGAAGTGCCTGGCGACCACGACGCCCGCTTCCGCATCGTCCGGCAAGAAGGCATCCGCGCGCTCGTCAAGATGTGGGGACTCCGTCTCTCGGAACGCGTGCTCGATCTGATTGCACAGCTTCTTCGCGTCCAGCCACACGAGCGGTCGTCGCTCGAGACCATCTTGCAGCACCCATGGCTTGCCGAAGTGGATGCATGCGACGACACCCCCGCGGTCGACTGCCGACCACCGAGCACGACGACCGCCGACGCCGACGTCATGCGATGCGACGAGAAGCGCCATGGGAGTTGCATGGCCTACGTGGCCTGATGGCCATGGGTGTTGTCGTCGTCGAGTACAGTGTAGTTGATGTGAACCGAGGGTGGTGTGAGTGTTTTTGTGTACCACGCCGTCGTCTTCGTGGAAGATGCGCAGCGCGTGCACAGATCGCACGTACGAGGAATCCAAAGCCGGCGTTGACGCCAAGGTGCCACTCTCGGGATTCTTCCGACGTGGCGGCCTCGGCGCCGTCGTGTGCGATCGCTGGGCGCCGATGGGCGGCCACTTTGCACTGCGTCGTCGGTGGTGCAATGTGGCGGTCCCGGAGCGGCGCCAGCTTCGTAGACAGGCGTCGCCACTTGTTATGTGCGGCCTCATACACAGTGCCCCGTCGCTGCATCTGGTCGCCGGATCAGACACCGCGTGCGCCTGCAAATGTCAATTCTTCCGCGTTCTGGGAATCGATGACGCACCCGTGTTGCTCACACCTCGGATGCACCGCGCGTCACAAGATGGGTTGAGCGGTGGCCTTGAAGAACCAGTGCGGCCGCGCTCAAGCGGCGTGGCCGTGGGATGTTGCGCTCTCGGCCGCATCGGCGACCATGGCATTGCCTTTGCCGTCGGCGTTAACGTCGGCATCGCCGTCGTCGTCACCGTCGTCGTTTTCGTCGTCGTCGTCGTTTTCGCCGTCGTCGTCGTTTTCGCCGCCGCCCGTCCAGTCCACAACGCAGCCCAGTCCCGTATAAAGTACACGCCTATGTCCACACGCGACACGTCTGGCACTGTTCATGGACAAGAACCCACGATGAGGAGGATGGTGAGGTCCTTGCGGGGACGACGGGATGGCGATCGTCCAGCACCGAGTCGAGTCGACGGAACCAACACGACAAAAAAGCGCCATTTTTACAACGCGTTAAATAAAAAGGACGACGACGACGACGGCGACGACGACGGGACTTATAAGCTCATGCTCGTGGCGTCGTCAGTGGCGCGCATGGATTGTTCGACGAGCTTGGCGTGCGTCATGCAGTAGCCGGAACGCTGGCTGTTTTTCCACAGCCGTCGTACTTGCCCCAGACGGCCGCCGCCGTGGCACTTGCAGCGGCCGCGCGCCT
>NW_012156769.1:0-9756 GCF_000151545.1 Saprolegnia parasitica CBS 223.65
CAGGCACCATCCGCGTCGCACAGTGCCTGGAGGCTCTGAAGGTTCTTGAACATGTGGAAGTCGGACACATTGTCCACGACCGCCGATGATCTCGTGGAGGTTGGCCCCTAGCTTGCTGCAGTCCTGGACTGCATGATGCCGTTGATTTTTTAATGCAAAACCAATCGGTCCAAATCCCCCTGTCTGGGAGGGTAAAAAAACATCAGTGCCATCGATGATTCTCTACTAGAGAACCATCGACGGCACTGATGTCTTTTGACCCTCTGGCCTTATGACCCTCCCAACGCCCCTAGACATCCGTACAGCGCCAGCCAACCAGTAGATATTCTTTACTGCTTGGCTGGCGCTGTGCTGCTATGTAAAGGGGCGTAAAGGTAGGATTGGGGATGCGTTGCGCATCGCTGCCTTCATGTAATTCTAGACAGACGTGTCCTTGGCCACTGAAATGATCCCAGCGTCGTGGTTCCGCGCATAGAGCGTGGTACCGAAAATGCAATTTTATTCAAATCAATTCATTGCAAAATCACCCAGTGTCCAGGGATGCAAATCCAAACTTTTGCAACCTTCTCAAATCGCTGTGATACGTCTGTCTAGAATTATGAAGGCTCAAAGCGCCATGTATTGACTCGCGTTGAATATCTAGATGAATTATGTTGGAATAAAACAGCAATTGTTGGCGATTTTCAAAACTAATGCTTGCAGGCCTTTGATACCCACGATCGTCGGCATACATCCTCTCTCGAGCTAGAGAAAGCGTCCCTGAAAATATCACAGCGATTGGAGAAGGTTGCAAAAGTTTCGATTTCGGATCGACAAGGCTGACGCCTGCTGTAGCGGTGCATGGTCAAAATGTAAGAAATGTTGGAAAATGCTGGAATGATTTTCAACGGACCACGACAAGTCGCTAGTGATGGAGAGACGTGCTGATGTGCAGCATCCCTAGGCACTGCGTGATTTTGCAATGGGCACGCGGCGTCGGACGGCGGATCCCACTTTTTTCGTCCAATCCCGGGATGTTATACTTGATGTTTGTATGCAGAGAAGGGGAATGTGCCGTCTCTCAAGAAAAGTGGCGTCACATTGACCGTCTCTGTCAATGGCAACAAGACAACGTGTGCACACTGGACAACGCTACACGACAGAATCCTGCAATGGTTTTATTTATCGGGCAGCACGGCATCGGTAGCGCGCAGCTCTTGATTGTCGATGAGCATGTCCAGGACGCACTGCGCCTTGTCTTGGATACCAGCGTGCTCGGTAAAGCATGCCATGGCGGCTTCACACACCTCGATGGCCCCTATTTTGCACACATGACGATATTGTACTACACAAAAACCGATAAACCTTCTTGGATCGCAAAGTCTTGCAGCGTTTCGACGCCCGAGACGAGGTTCAGCAGCGCCCACACGCCGTAATACTGCACGGACGCGATGCTCGGGCAATTGAGCATCGCCGCCAGAATCGCGCCGACGCCGCCGCGCGAGGCAATGTGTTCGCACATAAAATCTATGCATCACGTAGATCGATACGAACAGAACCATGGTACATACCGGAGCCCGCGAGGGAGATGAGGGCCCAGCACGCACTTTCCTGCAGCGATGCTTCTTTAGGAAACGCTTGCATGGCGTCGAGAATGCGCTCGAGACCGCCCTTGTCGAGGATCTTGCGGCGGTTCCCCTCTAGGCATTGCTGCGTCGGCGGTCATTCTAAGACAAAGAGACGCGCTACCGCAGTTGTGCGCCAGGTTGGTCAGCGTCGTGCAGCTGCTTTGCTGGAGCGATAGGCTGTGCGGGAAACCTGCCATGGCCAGCAGTAGCGAGTCCAGCGCGCCTTCGCTCACGAGTCGAATGCGGTTGACGTCGTGGTTGAAAGCTGCGACGCCAAACAATCGAGCGAGTGCAATCTGCGTCGCCTCGAGCGTGCTCTGATTTTGCGCAATGCGGACAAGCGCCGGGAACCCACACAAATCGCCAAGCTCGTTCTTGTGGACGGCTATGTGCACCGTCAAATGTCGATAGGTGACAATCGAAAGCAACGCTTGTACCGTGGGCTTCGCAGAGCACGTGCAGCTTCTTGAGAACCGCAGCCACGACCGCAGCGCTTTCCTGAAACGTGTCCAAGACGCTCACGAGCTGTTTTAACCCGCCAAGCGCAAATGCGTCGGCGGCGACGTCATGTGGTGGCTTCTGGCGCTGCGCTTCTTCCAAGAGCCGCTGCTTCTCGGCTTTCTCACGTTCTCGCGTGGCGTCGTGGTCTTTGCAATAGCCTGACGGCTGGATCAAGAAAGGCGGCGCGTCGCAGTTCAAGTCCAGACACCGCCGTGTTTTTCGCGCCATTTCTACACCCCTTTTCGTTTGGAAACAAACATAGTACGATGCCACTTCTGACCTTCGTCGTGGCGCTGCTGCAGCTCCCGCGAGAGCTGGTGCTGCACTTCGGCGTGAGCGCGCTGAAGGTCTCGGTAGGCGTCAAGGCTCGCTTCGAGGTCGTGAGCTTGCCGTGCGAACCGATCGGCCCAGTCGTTGCTTGTCGCGGTGGCGGCTGCCGTCGCTGCCTCGGCCTGCGCCACCGCACACTGGAGATCAGCGACGCGGACACCGAGTGCCTAAGCGTGTACTTCATCGTGGTACGTTGAATAGGATGGAGAGGCATCGCACCTGTTCGCGCGCGCGGCTCGCGACAAGCTCGTCTTGAAGTGCCGTCGCATCGAGCTTGAGCGCGACCATCTACAATACGATCCATGCGAGCTAACCGAGACAAAGGAAACGGACCTCGCGTGTGAGCGTCTGAATGCGACGCAAGTGCTCGAGCACTTGGTCGTCCATCGTAGCTTGGCGTTGCTTGGCGAGCACACCCGTGTCGGGATGCCAATCGCGGAGCTGGTCGAGGGCGTCCTACGGTATGCCTCGTTGTTCAATTCGCAGGAGAGTGAGCTTGGATCACCTTGTTTTCCAGCCGCAGCTGCGTCAGTTGTCGCTCGAGCTTTTCCCGCTGAAGCTGTTCTTGCTGGCAGTGCTTGATCGTTTGCTGCCAACGCACATTGAGCTCGTCGCTCACGTCTTTTTCTTGAGCTACTGTTGTCTCCGCGTCGCGCACTTTGGCTTCGAGTGCCTGCACGAGCTGCCGCAACTGCTGCTTCTACAAGACCGACTTGTGTGGCCTGTACTGTTTCAATGTATCAATTTTCTAACCTCGAAGATGGCGCTTTCGATATCGAGGCGTGTCTTGGCCGCTTGCTCCTTTTGATGCGCTGTCTGGTGCTCGAGCCGCTGCATCTCGTGTTCCAGCTCCAGTACGCGCTGTGTGGCGGCGGCGAGCTGCGCTTCCAGTGTGCTCTCCCACGCGTCGAGGTCCGCCACCCGCAAGAGGGCTTGGGCGTGCGCTGTCTCGAGTGCCCCGAGGCGCTCCGTCTTGGTGCTCAAAAGATCTTGCAGCGACCCGATTTCGGCGTTGGCAAACTCGAGTTGGCCGACGACAACGTCAAAATTGCGCTGTTCATCGAGCACTTGGCTTTCGACGGCCGCGAGGCGCTGCAGCGTTTGATGCAACACAACGCTCGATGGCGGCGCCGGGCGACCGATCTCGGGTGGCAACGACGCGCGGCGCGTCTGAAATTCGAGAAGCTCGGCGAGGACCTCGGTTGCCAAGGGGCGCGATCCCGCGTCCTCGTGCGTGCATGCGCGAATGAGACTTTCTGCAAGTTCCAAGTGCGGCCGAGCGACGCGAACCTGGGCTGTGCAGTGGAAGAGCTCGACAGTTGGTTTCTCGCTCGTACAGAGTTCCCAGAGAAGGACGCCAAATGCGTACATGTCGGCGTTGATGGCCGATGCAGTCGCCGGTGGCTCATACGGCGTCGCCTTGGTCGGTGCGTTGGCCATTTCAAGAATGTCGCGCTGATAGAGGCCCGCAATCTTGATTTTTGGCAGCGACGGGTCGAGCAGCAGCACTTTTCGGCTCGTGAGATGGCGGAGCCCGACGCCGTTGCAGAATGCAATCACTTGCACGACTTGGATCGCGATGGTGACAATGTCGGCATCACTAAAGACTATTTTGTGCGTGTGCAGTGCGTCAAAGAGGCTCATGGACGTCTTCTCGACGAGAAGGCACGCGGGCAACGCGTGGCGTCGATGCGCCGACATATCGTAGACGAGACCGATCACTTGCAGCACATGCTACGACAGCATTGTACATAATGTAGAAGACGACAACGTACGGGGTGTACGGCGGCGAGAAGGCGGTCGATATAGTGGACTGTGGCCGCCCAAAGCGTGTCGTGGCGACTCGACTGGCGGTAGCAGAGCGCGGCGACCGTCGTCGCGCCATACGTGGCTTCATAGATCTCCCAGTACGTACTTCGCGCCAGCAGTCGGCTTTCGGTCTTTTCGACAACCACGCGCGACAGCGAAATGTGGCGCGGCGAGGGCACGATCTCGGTCATGTCATCCGCCTGTCTCGGTCGTTTCGGCGTCGTTTCGGTATCCTGGTTGATGCTGGAGCTGGGAGTCGTACTCAATATATAGTATATTCATTGAATTCAAGCCTTCTTGTAGCATCGTGACTCGACTAGTGTACTTGATTGCACTTGGGTGTAGAAACGTGGTGCTTGGGAGTTCTTGCACGGCGCCAACGTCACTGATTGGCGAAAATACACTGTTTATGGACCAATCAGCACTGTTTAAAGGGGTGGGTGGGGTCCAAACGATATACTCGACAATTGTATTTGAAGAGGGTCAAGCAAAATGGGGGCCAAGTGGCTTAGTGGCATTCGACATTTGCAGCACGATGGATGATCTGTACGGCGATCTGCCGCCGACCAACGATGGCTCGGGCATCGGCCTTGGCTTCGCCCCGAGCGTCGTGGCCCCGAAGCCAGCCAAGAAGTCGCGCTTCCAGCCTGTTGGTTTTACGCCTGCCAAGCCGGCGCCGGCCGCGCCCGTCGAGGCGCCCAAGCCGACACCACCCGAGCCCGTAACAGCCGAGCCAGCCACACCCGCCACGCCAAGTCGACACCTCCATCCTGCATAGCGTGATATCTTATGCGTACGACAGGCTTGAGCTGGGCTGCGAAGAAGCTTGCGGCCAAGTTTGCCAGCCGTCCAACGGCCGTCACCACGACGAGCTCGACCAACGCGGTCTCGACACCGGCACGCCCGTCGCCGTCGCCCGCAGCAACATCAACGCCGACGCTCAAGACGTCGCTTGGTCTTGCATCGTTCACGACGGTGTCGGTGACGCGCAAGCCGACGGCGCCACTAGTCGACGAATCGGCGCCTTTCCGGGCCAACGACATCGACAACGAAAACGACGATGACAACCGAGCGCGGCCCGCCACGTTTATCGGCGAGATCCGCAACGAGTACGACCCCGCACGCCCGAACGACTACATGTCGTACGTCGAAGATCGCAAGATGCGCAAGAAGCAAGAAAAGGTCAAGCGCGACCTCGAAGAGCGACAGAAGCGGCTGGATCGCGCGGTACTTTTCACTCGACTCGCAACTTTTTCAAGCGCTCACCTTGGTGTAGAGAGCACGCGAGCGTGAAGAGCTGACGCGGGACCTCGAGGCTGGTCGCGTGCCCACAGTTGCCACCACAACTGTGCCAGGTAGCTAATCACCGCCCACTGCGACAGCCTATCGCATCTCACACTTAGGTGGTCGTGGCCGAGGCATGAACTTACCGGCGTGGATGACCAAGAAGATGTACGCATGTCTCTGCCCATACCTCGCGAGCTCATCGTCATCGTAGTGAAGAAACTACCAAAGATCAGCCACCGATCGCAGCCGTGGGTCCGAGTCCGCGTGCAGTGGCAGGGCAGTACGACGACGCATCCGAAGCGCCTCGGGGACTCGGCTTTGTGGCAGCACAGACGCCACCACCAGCACCGTCGCCGCCTCCCCTAATGACGCCGGCCACCGTCGCGCCAACGACGACAGCGCCTTCGACAACGACACCAAAAGCCCGCGTCTCTCGCTTTGGTCAGCGTGTCTCTCGCTTCGACCAAAAGGCGGCGGCGCCCAAGAAGACTGTGCTGCTCCTCCAAGTAACCACGCTGTTTTGTATCAAGTTGATACCTAATTCGGCAACCCGAAACTAGAACATGGTCGGGCCCGGCGAAGTCGACGACGACCTCGAGGGCGAGGTGAAGGAAGAGTGCCAGTCCAAGTACGGCCCCGTCGTCAAGTGCATCGTGTACGAGGTGACGACGGGCGTGCCGGCCCACGAAGCTGTCCGCATCTTTGTCGAGTTTTTGAACGAGTCGGACGCGGCCAAAGGTACTTGATACTAGGTTGATACGATGCGACGTGTTGTCAACCTGGATAGCGCTCGCCGGCTTGCACGGGCGGTTCTTTGGTGGCCGAAAGCTCCAGGTCTCGCACTTTGAGAAGGCCAAGCTCGACCGCCTCGAGCTCGCACCGTGACCACTCGTTACTCTTCATAGTATATAAAACGAAGGCTCGTATAAACATATGCACATCGATAAGGGTTCCATTTAGGACGCGGTCGGGTGGCCCTGGAACGGGTCGTACTGCAGCATAATGCAGAGGCCGATCCCGACGTAGGCGCCGTAAAGGACCAAGAGAAAGTGGCAGAGACCGTTCGTGTACGCAAAGTGGTAGGTCGCGACGGTGACCCAGTTGACGACCACGGCAAGCAGGCACAGCACAACCAGCAGCTGTGTCACGAGCGACGGCGCCTCAAACACGACGGGCGCCCCGAGCTTCCTACGGTCGACGTCATAAATATCTATCCGACGATCACTTGATGGTAGCTACCATGATTGATATTGGACATAGCCGGCGCTGGCCAAAAGCGAAAGCGTCGGGCCGCCAAAGCAGCTGCTGAGCGCCATCGAGGGCTGTCCGCGGTGGGCCACGGCCACCGTGGCAAAGAGACCGCTGAGCGCATTGGCCCCGACGACCACCTAGATCGCCGTATGGACATCGCTTCAGAAAGGCCAATCAATGAACGAACCTGTCCGAGCAGCCACGAGACGCTCGTGTCGCGGCCGAGCATCGCTGTCGGCACGACGGTGAGCAGGGCCTCTTGCAGCACATAGGCCACCACGACAGAGATCGGTAACGCCACGACCAACTGTACCAGGCGAGCGACGCGGGCCGGGCCGCGGTACGGTGTCGATGTTACGGCCGCAAACGCTGCAAAGAAGAGGCCAAGAAGCAAGGCATACGGCGACGGCCACATGGCGTACGCAATCAATGACGTGGCACTCCACATGGCCAGAACGTTCGTCCCTCGGTGCCACGCGTCGGGGGCAACGATCGGTATCAAAAGGCGGCGCGCGAATGTGCAAAGCCCCGCGATCGGCCACCAGACGTAGTTGTACCAGCCCCGGTACAGATGATGGAGACGCGTGTCGAGGCTCTTGGCCTTTGGTCTGGCGTCGGAGTAGCAAGCGCCGTATGATGCAACGCTCGGTGGTGACACCACGCTGGGCTCGAACGGCACCACCCAGCGCCGGACGTTGGGGCCAATTTGTGCGCTCGTACGCATGGCGAGCCGCAATGAACCCGCACTGGCACTTGGCTTCTCGAGGCTTGGCGCCTACCATGTCCAACGGCCATTGTCACCATGTCAACGACGCTAAGCAAAGACGTACGACGCCGCGAGGAGACACGAGCGCAACGAGGCCAGAGAGCGGCGACGCGCCAGCAGCGGACGTCGATTCGACCACGAGCATGGGCGACGACTTGGGCACGGCCGGCGGCGACGGCAGCAACAGATCGTTTTCCTCCCAGTCGGACTCGGGGCTCGAGTCGATGATGTACCCGGTGGGTCTCAAGGTTTTCGCCAAGTAGGACGCCTTGCGACGGCGGGCGCGAGTGCGCGGTGTCCAGTGTGGCACGTGCGGCTTGCGCCAGCGAAGGATCTCCGTGAGGCATAGGCTCACGAGATAGCTCAGGCCGAGCACGACGAGGACGACGCAAAGGGTTGGCTCCGTGGTGTCCTACGCCTCGTGGCTCATACAATGCTCCGCATACGAAAGGCGCACCGCTCCGTAGAGGACGAGGCTGGCGACGTACAGCAGCGCGGCGAGGTAAAAGCCCACGTCGCGCGAGAACCGGATTGGGTCCACCGTCTGGTGCGTCTCGGCCGCCAGATTCGCCGTCGCCACCGTGACTACCAGATGTGTTTCGAACGGCAGAAGTGCTTGATGAGTATTACCTGTGGTCGTGAGAAGGCAACTGCCGAGGACGAGCACAAGGCCCGTCGCCGGCGCGCCCTGCGAGACGGCCACGACGACAAGCAGGACGTCGGGCAGTGCGTTGTGCCAGCTCAAAAGGGTCACGCCGGCCACGTCGGCGGGCAGCCCGATGTCCGTGACGAGCCCCTACTTGTGTGTTGGTATATTCTGTGGAAATACATCCCACGACTACCTGTAGCGTGGCGCCGACAAAGTTGGTGACCGTCGACGTCACAAGGTACACGAGCAACCCAAAGGAGACGCACGCGACGAGAGTCGCCGCGCCCGGCATGTCGGCCACGTATCTCCACGCAGCGACGTAGCCCGCATCGTTGAGACCGCCCTCCATCTTCAATCGTCGCTGGAGGAGGACGGGATGTGTGACCTTTCTGTCGTACCGTGCCCGTTTCGCGCCTGCGATCTTTCAGATCAACTCAAGTTCAAGTTGAGCGCCACTTGTCTCGCCAGGGACAATGCAGTAGCTTCCACTGGTACTATTACTACACACACTACTGTACCGGTAGCTCTGGCCCCGAGCTGTGGCCCTGGCCCTGGCTGCAACATTAATTCGCTTGCGTCCATCCCAGTACACTGTACGAGTACAGTGTTTCGGACACGTCGCTGTAATCTCCATTCAACCACCACTGCAATGTACCGGCACTCCATTTTTGCTTCGAAAAGGCTTGCCGTCTCGCAAGGAAGGGTTCACCGGTATTACGAGCGAAGGATTCTGTTTTGCTGGACGTCTGGGAGAGGCGGTGGGATCGCCGCGTGGCGCCGGCAAGCGAACGCTTGGATGTGTAATGCTGGCCCTCGAGGCCGAGTGTTCCGACTTCAGAGAGACTACACGGGGTGAGAAAAACGCCATGGTGGTCAAAGACACGCCGAAAGGCCCTCGGTTTAGCAACGTATCTGATGTAAAAGTGGGGAAGAGCGAACGTTCGATGGACAAGAGGTTGCTAAAGCGAGGGAGCTGCTGGGAGAGGCAGAAACGGCCTCGTGGCGCATAATAAAATAAAAAACGTTTGAATCCTCGGCGGATCTGCGACGTGGACAGTTGAAAACATTTAAATAAAAAGGGTCGGATAAAAAAAGAATTCCCAACCGCCAAATTACATTTTTCTTTTTCACAACAAGACAGACAATGCAGCAGGAAGGCGAGTCGACCACGCTCTGCGCCAACGGCTGTGGCTTCTTTGGCAGCGCGGCCTCGGGCAACATGTGCTCGGTGTGCTGGAAGAAGACCATGTCGGCGCGCCAGCTCGAGACGGCCAACTACACGTCGCCAGTGGTGGCCGCGCCCGCGCCTGTCGCGGCGCCCGAGGTCGTGGCCGCGCCGGCTGTCGCCGCTCAAGACGCCGCACCCGAAGACAAGAAGGACGAGCCTGTCGTGCAAAAGAACAAGAGCCGCTGCTGGGACTGCAAGAAGAAGGTGGGCCTCACGGGCATCGAGTGCCGGTGCGGCTATGTCTACTGCTCCAACCACCGGTTTGCGGACCAGCACAAGTGCTCGTTTGACTACAAGGCCGCCGACCGCGCCGAATTGGCCAAGCGCA
>NW_012156770.1:0-2602 GCF_000151545.1 Saprolegnia parasitica CBS 223.65
GGTGATCCTCCCAAACGTCGTCGCATGCGAACCGAGACGTTCCGGATATCGTTGATCGAATGGTCGGTCGTTGAAAAGAGGAACCGAGCTACCACGCCGGAGAAAGCACGTGGCTCAACGCCTCGTTTTAAGCAGTGTCCAATAAAGGCGCAAAGCGAATAAGATTTAGAAGCCCCCGTCAATCTCCGAGCGTCCAGATTAATCGAATATCGATGACCGGTCCGTTGTTTTTACTACCCTTGCCACCACCACACACGTTCATTTTTGATTTTGCCATCTCCAGCTCGCATGGCGGCAACGACTCCGAAGCGCATCGCCCTCTTCATGGACGGCACGTGGAACACGCCCGAGTCCGACACCAACGTCCACCGCCTCTATGACGCGACGGCGACGTCTGCCGATCAAATCAAGCAGTACTTTCCCGGCGTGGGCACGTCATGGGGGTCGTACTTGACGGGCGGCCTCCTAGCTGTTGGCATGAAGGACATCATCTACAACGTGTACAAGTACCTCGCCAAGGTCTACGTCCCCGGCGACAAGGTGTATCTTTTTGGGTACGACCATTCTGAAACGCGACAACGTCGAATGCGTTGAATAGGTTTAGCCGCGGTGCGTTTGAGGTGCGCGCCCTCGTTGGATTCATCGATACGTGCGGTCTTGCGGCGCCCGAGAGTGCGGCCACGGTCGACATACTATGGGACCAGTACGAGCTTGTGCACAAGAACACGAGTGCCCGATCGCTGGACCAGCTCCTCGCGCTGCCCGAAACGAAGCGCGGAGTGCTCACCAAGACGGAGGCAATCATGGTCAACCACTGCACGCCTATTGCAATCCACTTCGTCGGCATCTTTGACGTTGTGGCCGCCGACCCGCGGAGCGACCGACACCGGTACGGGCAGAACCCGACCAAGGTCGGCCGCATCGTCCACGCCATGGCGATTGACGAGCACCGCGAGTCGTTCCAGGTCATGTACTGCGAGGAGCCGCCCAAGCGCTTTGCGGAGCACATGAACTTGGACTCGATCCGGCAAATTACGAGCTCTGACGACAGCGAAGACGTCGCCTTGGAAGACGAAGAGGCCATGCACTTTGTCGAGCAGCGCTGGTTTGCCGGTGTCCACAGCAACATTGGCGGCGGCTTCTCGGCGACGGACGTGCTCTCGCTCATTCCGCTGCGCTGGGTGCAGCAGTGCGCGATCCAGCAAGGGCTTGCGTTCAAGAACGAGTTTACGCTCGATGGCACCGAGCACCTCCGCGACAGCGAGCAAATGGACATTGACTGGAAGCAGCGCGTCATGATGCTAGGCCATACGCACTTGCGCAAGATCAACGAGGACACGTCAGTGAACGAGACCATCGACAAGACTGTGTTTGAGCGCTACCAAAACAAAGCCATGAAGTACGCGCCCGAGAACCTGATGCGCTGGGCCTCGTCCCGTGGCCTTCAGCTCGACAAGATCACACCCGCGAATCTGTGGGCTGAGACGGGCAGTCCCGTGCAGCACCACTGCAAGGAAGACGAGTAGACACTCAATACGACTTTATACACTGTATATAAACACTGATATGCCCACAAGGTGAACTCGACTTATATATGCGTTTTTAAACTGGTCCCGTGCGGACTGAGCTGGCACGAACTTTTTGAATTAGACGTGGATGCGAAGCGTTGTCTAACGGTAGTTGGGACGACGGCGCGTTGGCCTAGACAAAAGTCATCGCTCAACCTTTGCTGCACTGCGGTGTGCAGACTTTTCCGGGCCATCGCGCCGTCGTCGGTCACAGCATTCGATGACGAGTTCATGCGTCGTGCGATCCTTAAGGTTGAGTGGCATGTGAATGTACGCATCGCAAGTGTCTGCATGTGTCGCCTTTCTGCAATGAGCTTTATGCAAATAGTCGAGATAGGAGAGGAAAAGCAGTCGTACGTGGATATCGACAAAGCTCACTAAAATGACACTCAGCGTGCCACGTCATGTTGCAGACCGGTGCTATGACCGGCGTTCACGCGCCAATCAAATCGTCCCAAATTTCGAACGTCCATCTTGCCAGCACGTGCATTAAGAGTTGCGCATCGACCGCGATCATGGAAGGATCTGTCATGTCTGCTGGCGCCGCCATCCTTGTCATCGTCGTCGCCTACGTGTACCACCGCTACGGTCGCAACGCGCCGTTCCTGCCCGGGCTGCCATTCCCGGCAGGCCTGCACAGGCCCTTTGTCGGTGTCGCCGTCGAGATGTCGACGCTCGAGGGCATGACGCGCCTCTTCGTCGATGCTGCCGACGCCAACGGCATGGTCTCGTTCCGACTTCTCTCGCAGCCCAGCGTGGCCGTGACGCGCGCCGACCACGTGCGCCAAGTCTACATGGCGACAACGAACCGCGGGCCGACACCGATCATTGACATGCACATGCAGGCCTTCTTGGGCGACCGCTCGGTCTCGCTGCTCATGCGCGACGAGTGGAAGCTCCATCGGCGGCTCGTCTCGCGGGCCTTTCAATGGCAAAACCTTGCTGCGATGGTTCCCGCCATGGCGTCCATTGCCGAGACGTTTACTAACGTCTGGCGCGGCGCAGCGACGCCGTCGATCGATGTGTTCCCGCTA
>NW_012156770.1:3155-10263 GCF_000151545.1 Saprolegnia parasitica CBS 223.65
AACTGGGGCGACGACGCTGCCGAGTTCAAGCCCGAGCGCCACCTCGCAGCCGACTGCGATCGGTTCGCGGCCAAAGACCGCGCGTATCGGTTCGTAAGCTTCTCGGGCGGCCCGCGCAACTGCGTTGGCATGCGGTTTGCGCAGTTGGAGGCCACCGTGCTGCTGACGACGATCTTGCGCCAATGCATCGTGACGCGCCCGAGTGACGCGCCGTCGGTGGAGCCCACTGCGGTCGGCATCTCGATCACACCCGAGGGCGGCATGTGGCTTTCACTGACGCCGCGTGCCGCCATGTCGGCGTAGCGTCTGTTTGGTACTTGACAGTTCGACGCAGTGAGTTGAGATACCGAGCTCGCATCGTATTTTGAACGTAGTAACATTGATGGCTGCTTCTGCGTGTGTGCGATGATGGTGTCGGAAGCGTGGACCGACACTCCGCGGTTTACGCAAGACAGAACTCTGTGCTATGGCTGGTGACCAAGTAATTCTGATAGTACAAATTACATTGACGAATACGTCCGTACCTGGTGCCCGCAGCCGACGCCACTCGAGAAGATTCGCAATGGAAAAGGGCATGCGGCTGTCGTTGGCATCGCGCGCCGCCGTCTCTGCATAGCTCAAATGCGATCTAAACGACTTGTGAAGTATACTTGGGTAAGTACCAAGTTAGACCTCGATGATGTTATGTTGAATGGACCCTTTGGTTTCTAGTGGGTTCGAGCTATAGACTGAAAAAATGGGTAGGCCTTTATAAGCCTAGACCTACCCTAACCCTACAAGTGCCGTCGGCGTCACTCATGTGGTTCGCGCTTATGGTCGCTGGATTGGACACGAATGCTTCGGCGGATGCGTTTGGGCTTTGATATATTGATAGATATACAGCGCTATGCAAGTTGGCGCGTCTACAGATTCGAGGCGATATTGGTTGGGAACTGGATCTGCACCACGTTGACGCTGGCCGGTGACCAAAGGCAGCAGTCCACCGTCTTGTCAAGCACTATGGTCGCTGCAAGTGAGTGCCGTCGGCGGCGGCGCGGCTCGTCCGCGAGCGGACAGTGGTCGTGGTGGCTTGTCAGACGGGCAGAGTTTTTGAAAAAGTCTGCGTTTTTGAAGCAGGCGCAAGTCTTGGGCCGCGTTTGCGGACGACCGTCGCCGATCAGGAGGCCCCGACTCGGCATCCCCATCTTCCATGAAGCAATTGCCCCAGAGCTCGTTCGTGGTCGCTCCATCATGGTGAGCGTCTCGTCGGCGACTCGCGGTGGCTCAGCGTCGGTCTTGAGGGGCGAGTGTTCGATGGAGAGGCGTCGCGCCGGTCGACACACGGTGTCAGCGTCGCGCCCCGGGACACTACGACCCGCTTCGGGCGAAGAGAGATACGAAATACATCCGGTCGCCGCCCCATCGTCCGAGAGGCGTCGAAGTGCGCTTCGTCCGCCCTCCAGCAAGACGCGTCCGGTTGTCTCTAGCCCATTCTGTCGCAGCCCACTTGCCTCTGTGGTTGTTCTCGCTGCATTTGGTAGCACAAAATCTGGCGGGATGGCCATGGTTGAACTCGGCAAAGTCGACTCCGTCGGATACCTCGATGCATTGCGTGCGGCTTGCAATTCTGCGCCAGCGCTGGTGATCTCATGGCTAGTTGAGGGTGGTGTCGCATGCGCTGGCGTGCGGGCGTCATTCGAGATCGCGGCTGCCGGAGAGTCTTTCGATCGTACGCCCACGTCCCGGTTCATGTCGCCAACATCGCAAAGCACGAGCTCGCTGCGGTAATCTGCTGACGAGAACGACTTGTCCGAGGTCTTGCAGGCCGAGGGCAAGTCAGATGCTGTTATATGCGCGATAGGGTGGCTTTCGCCTCTTGCGCTGTGTCGTCCTGTAAGGGGTCTCTCGTGGCTGGACCGGGCCGTTGTTGGCCGGCTCTTGTTGTCGAGTACGTCGACCACTCCGAGAGCCGTGAAAAAGGGTGCTTCGTCGCCCGATGGCCCACTCGATCGCGCACTTCGCGTCGCTGTCGACAGCGCCGTGATCGAGTGCAACGTCTTCAACATGGGCGCTGGCTCGTGACTTGTCCGTTCAACGACGTCCAGAGCGTTCGCTGGCGACGGGCTTGACCCCAACTGCATCTTGACGACAACGAGGACGTCATTGGAAGCGTCAATTTGCAAGGTGGTTTCTGGAATGCGAAAGCCGATACCAGCATGCGTCGCCAAGTGATACAAGGTCCAGTGCTGGGTTGAGACCGACTTGGAGGCTTGGGCTGGACCTTTAAAGCGCAGACGCAGTACCAGACTGTCAGGCGCTGATTTCAAAAGATCGTGCGCAATCAACTGCCAGGATGAGACGTCCCTTGCTGATGTCGGTGCTTGCACGACAACCGGGATCGAAAGGGTATTGATTGAAGCCTCTTCGGGTATCTTGTCGCTGTGCAAGTCGACGCTGGACGCTTGGTGCAACGGCCGTCGGCTTAGAAAGGCGTACCGAGGTGTGTTGGCCCCCGTAGCGGTCACGCTGGCCTCCGTGACATCGTTCTGTGACTCGTTCATGCTTTGTCGCGGCGCATCAGCAATGCGCTGGCCGAGTATCGTCTCGGGCACTTGGCTCGGGCGGGCGGCGTTGCTGCCGGCCTCGGAGGACGTGCACTGCATCGAATAAGGCATGGCCACTGCCGAAAATGGTGACGAGGGGTGGGTCAAAGACGATTCACCAAGCGCATCCGTGCAGCCAACGGAAGGCTCAACCCGTGGCAACTTTAACGCTGTGCGCGGTGAAGAGAGAGGTGGCAGCGTTGTGGACGAAGTAAGCTTGGCAGACGATCCCGGGAGCTTGCTCGACGACGTAGCAGCGTGTGTCTCTACGGGTGGTTTTGTTTGGAAGGTGTCCATCGCTGGGGCGGCGACGCTGTTGGAGTCTGCAGCCGAGTCCATATGGGTGTAGACAACCGGAGCACCGGCGTAGATGCGGCTCGCCTTGATCGACTCGGCGCGCGACGTGGTCTTGCGAGAGAGCGTTGGCTTTGGTGGACTCTCCGGTTTGGTTGATGTCGGGAGCACCGGTGCATTGGCCTTGGACGACTCGGGCGTCGATGGCAGTATCACCTCAGGGCTGCCACTGAGAGCGACGGGGGGTGGTGCCTCGAGAAGCTGCTTGATGCGGTCTTCGGCCTCCCGCAAGGCGCGTGTCATTTGCAGCTCCTTGCGCTGCAAGCCACGGATCGTAGCATCCATCGCCACCTCGCGCGTTTGAGCTTCGAGATGCAGCGCAGCCTCGGCGGCCTCTCGCTCCTTCTTGGCGTCGCTGAGGTTGGACAGTAACTTGGTCTGCGTCTGCTTGAGCGCTTGGACCTCCGCGCTCAGCCGCGTCACGTCCTTGCCCAGCGCGCTAGCGTTCGTATGTGTGACGCGACTGATTTTGCGTGCAGGGTACGTACGCGTGCTTGAATTCTAGCGTCGCGTACTGATGCTCTGCGTCCGAGAGCGCGCCTTCCAGGGATGCAATCTTTTCCTCGAGCTCGGCGCGCTGGAGACCCGTGAGCTTGGTCAGTTGCAGCGCTGTTGTCGTCAACCGGCGCTGCTGTAGACGGGACGAGTCGAGGACGTCATCAATAAAGTCGGTTGTCGACGGAATCATCGTCGTGTCCTCTGTAGGAACGTCTTCGAGGGTCTCTGCTTCCGCCATGACGGCGTAATGCAGCGACGCCCGCATCGACTCCAATATGTGGCTTGCCTTTCGTCCACCGTTGTGTTGAGGTCGATCAGAAGGCAAGGGAGCGTACCTGGCTCGATGGCAGCTCGTTAACTGGAAGGCGGTCATACGGCAGCATGGCGTCGGTCGTCGCGTCGTCAAACTCTTCAAGGATGCGCCCGACGCGGTCGTTGATCTCGCCGACCTTGAGGCGGTTGGAGACCGCTTGCTTGGAGAGTGCGTCGAGCTTGGCCTGAAGCGTCCGCGAGTCGGGGGCCAGGCCCAAGGTTGCCCGGCGCGACTGCTGTCGCTGCTCTTGATCATACGTCGCGACGCCCTGCTTGATGTTTTCCTAGAAAAATCGTACATGTGAAATGATGAGCTAGGCATGCGGTAGCGCACGTGGAGGCCATCAGCGGTCGTCGCACGCCGCGCGGCGCTTGTCGCTCGACGACGCGCGCCAAGACCAAGCCTGTCCATGCTGGACGTGCGCGATTCCACGTGGGGTTTCTGGGTCTATTCTTAGCCCCAATGGATGTACACGATGGATTCGTACAAACAATGTCTTACCCCTCCAACGCCCAAGGTTGTACGAACAACGGTAATATCTGTGGGCAGAAGAGTGCGTCTGGATGCCACGTTCAGAGCATCGATGGTGCCATAAATGAACGCCGTCGCCTGAAAGGAATAGACAGCATCCATGTACAACTATTCGTTTAGCTGGAGTTTGCAATCGGTGCCAAGCAAAGTACATGTGATCACAAGCAAGTACACGCTCGTGATCGGTGCCGAGTGAGATTTTGATGCTTGGTTCCATACCTTGGTATCGCGCCCGTGGTCACGATACCAAGGTATCTCTGTCGCGACGTTTGTTGGTGCAGAAGACATAACACAAAACCATAGTATGAGCTTCCTAGACGACTTGAATGTCGCAAGAAACATTGTGGAGATCGACAGCATCGTTTTTGGATCCAACGCGAGGCGCTTGGTCCGCCGCACACGACGGTGTCGTTCTTGTATCAATCGTTGGCGTAAGCTCCCCCGCCATAACTTGGGCCATAACACATCTCTGGCTCGTCGGCTTGTTGCGGGTTGATTCAGTCGCCTTACGGGATCTAATGCGTCGAGTACTCTCCGAGTACTCAACACCCCTAGCCCTAGTTTCAAACCCATCCCTAGCAAGTGTACCAATCGAGTCGACATCGGCCGCTGTCGAGTAGTCGCGGATTTTAAAGATCTCGGGCGATATCCCCTCGTACGTATTAATGCCGTTCGTAAACGTATTGTCGACCATCTCGCCCTGCCACCCTTCGCCATAGTCCAGCTCTAGCCGCAAGAATCGCCCTGTTCCGCCACAAGATCAACGAACTTGGGGTTTGATTCCGTAGCGTCCGCCCCAACCGCTTGGCTTGCCGCCTTTTCAATGCGCGTGCACGTCGCTGTCCAGTTCTGTTGGGATGGTCGACCTACCATCGCCACCCATCATCTCCGATGAGCACAAACCACTGAGAACGCAAGAATGCGCGCTCTCTTTTTCACAACGTTTTAAAATGCTCCACATCCCGCACGTCGAAAACAGCCGCATCAATCTCAATCAGCGGTGGCACTGCAATCTTGACGGGCGAAAACACCGATGGCTCGTCGTCGTCGTCCTCGTCGTCTTCGCTGTCGTCTTGGCTCGAGTCGGACGAACCACTGTCCGAGGTCTCGTCGCTCTCGGACGACGAGGCGTCCGGTATCTACCAATTCAAAGCCTTTCCATCAAGTAACACCAACTCCAAGCGTAATTACCGTGTGAATTGCGGCGCGGTTGGCTTCGTAGCGCTGTAGCTTGGCGTCGACAAGGCCAAACAAGAGCCGCGAGAGGCCGCTCGAGACGAAGAACGTGCTGACTAAAACGACGGCGAACGTCACATACGTCGCGGGCGACCACGTGTCTCGGAAGAAGAACTCGTTGACGGCGCGCCGCAGCGTCGCTTCCATCGTTGGGTGGTTTCTTAACAATAGATAGCGCGACCGCTTTTTAAACCGCATGCCATTCGAGGAAAATACAATGATTTTGGCCAATGGCATCGCCGATGCTGCGATCTTTAAAGGAAGGTTTGTGCCACAGCAAGATCCGCCGAGACCGAGACCGACAAGCATGCCATTGACGCCGCAGTACGAGTGGACCCAGACCGCGACGCACCTCTCGCTGACCGTGCCGCTCAAGGGCGCCAGCCGCAAGGACGTCGACTTTTACGGTACGACGACCCCATCGGCCAGCCATCATGTGTGTGTCTAGTCGCGGACGCGGTGGTCAAGATCAACTTTAAGCCGTATGTACTGCTTCTGGACCTTGTCGCGCATATTGAGCCGACGAGCGCGGTCGTCAAGATCCTCGATGGCGTCATTCACTTGACCGTCGCCAAGGTACACTGATAGCATCGCGTTCATTTCAAGACCTCATGGTTCGGCGTCAGAGCACGCCAGACATGTGGAAGGAGCTTGTCTTTTCTGGCTCCAAAGCCGACATTCTAGCGCGGCGACAGGCGTCCATGGACCGCAAGACTGAGATGGAACAGCAGGTACGCGCGTGCCCATGCAGTAAGTAATGTGTACTCAGGGCGTCCGTAGTTGGCCGAGAAGCGAAAGGACGCCAAGTACGCGACGGAGAAGAAGACGCTCCGGGATCAAGTCGGCTCTTACAATCAAGTGCTTGCAATTCATTGACACGGGATCCATTAGATGGCGCTGGAAGAGCACGAGCGGCAGCGCCTCGACGACCTCAAGGCCGACGAAAAGCAGCGCGAAGAGGTATCGATAGATAGATGCCTCCAGCTCCCTCATACTGGAATGGTTGTAGACCGCCATGTACCGCACCTTCGAGGAGCTCAAAGCGCCGTCAGCGCCCAAGCGAACGATCGTCCAGCCACCGATGGAGCCGATCCTCGAGGCGTCTACCGACGGGACCTTTGACGTTTCCAACAACGACGAGATCGAGTGGAGCGACACCGAGTCCGAGACCGACATGGCGCCCTTGACAACTCCGCCGCCCCCCGTCCAAGACGATGGTTTTAGCAGCAATAACGTCAACGACGAGGACGACGAGAGCGATGTGGTGTACGTTCCCGCGCCGCGCGAGACGCTGCAGTCCACCATCAGCTTTACGCCGCGCGTGTTTCCAACGCCGAGCCGCGAGTCGACGGCCGGTACCGCTCTCGACAACCAGGCAATGCCATACAGAGCACTATGATCTTAGCGGACGAGGAAGATTGGCTCGTCAAGAACCGCAAGCATCTCAAGTCGCACAAGGGCCTAAACGCGAATTACGCCCAAGATATCAGCGAGACCGACCGTACGTTGTAGCTGGGGACACGGGTGATGATGCTGGTATCATCGTGTTTAGCCGTGTGGCTCAAGGCCAAGGCCGACGACTTTTACCACCACC
>NW_012156771.1:0-3178 GCF_000151545.1 Saprolegnia parasitica CBS 223.65
TTGCGCTCGAGGACGACTCGGGCATGTCGCCGCTCGAGTACGCCGAGAAGTTCAAGCACGTCAACTGCGCGGCTTTGGTGCGCAACGAAGCCAACTACCGCGTCAAGGACCCTTCCAACGCGTTCGTCACGAGCCTCCACGCCGAGCTCACGGTCGCTGATGGCGCCGACTTTGACGAGCGCCTCTTCCGCCAAGCAGTCGAGAACGACCCCGCCGCCGCCGCCAAGTACCTCGACCAGTTCGTCTCGAGTGGCCGGTACGACTATGCGTTCACGCAGCTCGATGCAATTTGTGGTCGGAAGAACGTCAAGTCGTCGGCGTTGTACTCCGTCTTGAACGACTCGATCGTGGACGACGGTGGCGCCAAGCACGACCTTTTGCAGCACGTCGTGCTGCAGCGTGTGCTGGACGTCAAGTGGGAGCTCTTTGGCGCGCGCAAATACTACCAGCAGCTGCTCTTGTACATTCTCATGGTCGGCGCTGTGCTCACGACGGTCACATTCGACTTTCGGCTGCGGGCCGCCGTCGTCGCGTCGCGGGCCGTCGAAGAGAGTGACGGGGTCGAGCGCGCTCGGAAGCTCATCGACTCGTTTCCCGCGCAGCTCACGCTTTGGCTCATCGCGCTCGTCTTTGCATTTTTTGCGTTTGTCCATCTGCGCCATCTCAAGCCGCGCAAGTTCACCAAGCTCACGCGCTGGATGTACGACGGCAAGTACGTCTTCGACCCGGCTTTTGCGATCCCCGAGGCTGCTGTGTACAAGGCCCAGGCCAAAGCGTGGCTGTTCCGGCGCACGCTTCTCTGGACGATCCTGGTTGCAACGCCGATCGTCGTGGTGTACGCTCTTGAGCGCCGCGCTGGCAACAACATGGGCGATTTGGTGCTCGCGGCGACAGCTTTCCTTGGCTACTGGCTCCTCGCCTTTTACTTTCTGCATCTCGAAGTCAAGGAGCTTCTCGGCGAAGACCCGTGGCTCGTCCAGCGCCGGGCCAACGCCAACCTTATTGGCAAGCTCTTTTGGTCGATCGTCATCGTCTTGTACGTGCCGGTCACGCCGTTTTTGGTGTCGTACCGCAAGTACTACGCGTCGTCCACCAACAAGCTCCAAGTGCTCACGTACCTCTGCATGCTCGGCCCCTTCTTCTGGCTCCAGCTGAGCCAGATTCTCATCTCGGTAGTCAACTCCGGCGATCAAGAGTGGCAATTCGAGATGTACGCGTGGACCCACGAGGCCTACGTCTGCCTCGGCGCGTGCATCATTCTGAGCCTCTGGATGCTCTCGCTGCAGTTCCTCGAGGTCAACAAGACCGCCGGCTACCTCCTTCCGATCGTCAAGGACGTCATGGGCGACGTCTGGGACTTTCTCATCTTCTACGGTGTCTTCCAGTGCGGCCTCACGTGCGCCTACTACTTTATCTTTCAGCAAAAGTCGGATGCGTACAAGACGCTCTGGGCGAGCTTCCGCGCCACGTACTTTGTCATGTACGGCGAGAACGGCGTCGGCGACTTCAACGCCAAGGACGACACGACAAAGGACCACCTGCTGCAAGGCCCGATCATGCATTTCGGCTTCATTCTGCGCATGTTCCACTGCGCGGTCATGGTCGTGCTTCTGCTCAACTTGCTTCTCGCGATGATGAACAAGACGGTCGACCGCAACTGGGCCAAGCTGCAGTCGCGGGCGCTGGCGAGCTACGCGCGCTGCGTGCTGCGCCTTGAGACGATGCTCGGCCACACGGAAGCGGCGCGCGAGATGCGCCTTCAGATTTTGACACCCGCTGGTCCGGTCCTCAACCCGATTTTTGAAGAGCACATCTCCAAGCGTCAGCTTACGATGTCCATCGCCAAGGACGACACTGATGAAGACACACGGCGTGACGGACTTTTGACCAAGGTGCACGACTTGTCGATCCAGAACGCGCAGCTCGAGACGCAAATCGCCGGTACGACGCAGCGCCTCGATAGCCAGCTCCACGACGTGCTTGCAGCCATCCAACGCGCTGCCAAGTAGGTTCTCCAACCCTACAGGACGCGCGTAATGAAGCATACGTGTTTCGAGTGTTGATGTTCTTTGGTTTTCACTATCGCACGCATCAGTGTTGTTGGAGGTACAATGTCACCTCGGCTGCAATCTACGGATGTTTGTTCCGTCGAGTGCAGTGCGCTCGACCCGGGCGCGCAGAGCCCGAAGCCGTTCCTGCAATAATGACACCCAAGGAAGCAAAAATTGTTTCATTCCCTTGCCGACACCAGCCTGGACGTTCTCCACCGGTGCTGCTGTCTCGAGTGGCGCGTACTTCCAGGCGTGCTCAGTGAAAACAGGTGTAGCCATAGCAGTGCGACGACACTGCAAAGACCAAAAAAGTCTCGCATCCATACCCATCTCGCCACCACGACTACACACGCGACTGGCTTCGGTGTTGCCAACAACAAAAGGGTTCATGCTCCAGATCGTTTCTACTCTTTAAAAATCGATCTCTCCTCGCCTCTGACGGGTCGTTCGTGCACAACGCTGTGCTTAAAGGTCCTTGTAGTTGGTGGTCCCGCCTTGGCCGCTGAACAAACGGCTCGCCAACAAGACGATGGCCACCTTGTTGCCGCGGCAAGATCGTTCCAGTCGGCCGAATTTGAAAGTAGACGCGTTGACGTTGATCGTTCAAGGCACTTCACAGTCTCGTATGACACTTCAACCGAGCAGCCCTACGTATCGTCGCCGGGTGTCTATTTTCGCATCATCTCGAGGGGCGCGAGGCCCGAGGGCTCCGTGTCACGCCCTCGTTTGGCGTGCTCCTACTGGTCGGCGTGCTGGCGTCGGTGGTGCGCTGGTCGTCGTCGACGCGCTCCTGTTCCGTCGGGAGGCCCGGACGAGCGTCGCGCCTCGGCAGTTGAGTTTGTACGCAGTGGTAGCGTTGGCCGTTGGTGGCAGCGACATGAGCGCGCGGTTTGTCGGTGCGACGCACCGTCGGATAGAATGCGGCCGCTGCTGCACGAGTGCGCTGACACACGGCGCCGCTCTAGAAGCGCGCGAGCAAAGGACGTCGTAGCACTCACGATGCTCGACATCACGGCGTCGCCCGCAGCTTCGTCGCAGGTGTGCTGAGCTCGGCGGAGCGCTGGTCTCGTAGGCGGTCACGCGCCAACGGGCTGTTGACCAATCGCTCCGACTCGGTCGCTGCATTA
>NW_012156771.1:4029-6512 GCF_000151545.1 Saprolegnia parasitica CBS 223.65
CTACAAGCACATCATGTCGGCGCCTCGGCACCGCACGCCTGCCGACGACCATGACCTTTGCGCGGTGTCGGGAATCTGCAAAATGGCCGCCCCAGAAACACTCTGATTGGCTGAAACGTTTGAATTTACTGGACTTGGATTGGTCGAATTGACAACTGGCATTACGATTGGCTGAAATGTCGACGCCGGCCTGCCGCAACCACTTGAGGTGTACTTGGCCAGGAGAAACCGGCACACAAGAAAAACTGCAGACAAAGACCGCGCGCATGCTGGAAGTGCAATTCGTCAGCTGTCGCTGCTCGTGTCCACGATAGACAACCAAGCGCGAGCTCTGATGAGTTGCTGTTGTTGCGATAACGACAGAACACTCACGGGCTCGTCCTCGATGCTCGTGCCGAGAGGCGATCACGGAGCGTTGGACTTTCGCATTCAGCTCATGCTTATCAATCACCACCCAGAAGCGTCAGTCGTGCACAGAGTGATGCATTCACTGCATGGGTAGCGTCTTCCAGACGTCTTGAGCTTGCGTCACGCTGTTTGACCGTTATTCGTGGCGTTCGCCATAAAAAGCATAAAAAGCCACATTTTGGGTTGATGGATCGTCGCCGCCTCGAGAGATCGACTAAACCACGTTTAGAAATGAAATCGCCCATACTCGCCACAATACTAGATGACTTTTTGGAGAGCATGAATCGCTATGTAGCGTCGCCGTTGGAGCTCTGTAGCATGAACAATGGACGATCTCACGTGCAACAGTTTTAACGTCAACACCGAAATACTGTATGGTTGCAAACAGGGCCACATACCGCGCACTCAGCTTCCCTCGGCCGCATGCAACACACTTTGTAGCACGAATAAAAAGAGATGGCGTCCTCGGTTTCCGCGATGTCAACGCATTTTCACCCAAAATTGCATGTCGAATTTCGTGAAAACGGACGCTCGCCAGTACGAGTTTGGTGTGAGCGCCCAAGCAACGACGGCGCCCAACAAACGTGTCGCAGACCAGGTCAAGATCCATTTCCAACTGTGGCAGCCAGAATTGGGGTCCTTGGAGCTCTCCAACCCCGCGATATCACGTAGAGTATTTGGACATTTTTCTCGCCGCCTCCAAAATCAAAAGTGGATTTTCGCGTGATTGCACCGCGGGCAGCGGCGGAAACGACATGCACATCATCGATGAAGTGTGTGGAGAGGGTGATACCGCTCTACGTGGCACTGGTGCGTCTGCGTGTCAACGATTATGGTGTTGGTGGCAGGATACTTACACTATTTGAAACATGCGGTCTGTCTCATTCGGCTCAAATACTATGTGAGACAAAGGCATCGAGCTTGGTGCATCAAAAATTCTTAACCGAGTCAACATTGTCAGAGCTCATTGTCAGAGCTCAAGTGTGCGCTTAAATGATAAGCTCGTTTCGTCATGGCGCGTGGGGAAGGCGTGAGAGACGCACCCGTGCGGGTCGTATTCTGCAAAGCGCCTAAACGGTGTGCATGCTACCAACACAGAAAACCGATTCTTATAGCTTATCATCCCATACTGTTGCATTCGTTTGATTTACGTCGAGCGACGAAGGACGAGTGCCGGGGTCTCAATCGTAGGAATGCGCCGCTCGATTGAGGAGATGTCGACGAATTTGGTCGACCACGCGACGTCCACCATGCTCTTCGTCTCGCTGTTGATCGCTGCGTCAATGCGTCGTTGGAGATCGAGCTGCTCGTTTGTCGAGAGTTCCTTGGTTGGCTCGCGGGCATCCGACACCACGAGTCTTTCGCCAAACGACATCAGCGACGAGACATGGTCCCAGCGAAGGCCTTGGTCGCGGTCGAGCCACGAGAGACGCGCCACCTCGGTCACGTCCACGGCTGACGTCTGGCGCAGGTTGAGAATACGCACGGCGTCGGGTGGGATTTTCAAGACCTTTTGAATCTCGAGCAAGAGAAGGTCGATCCAGTGCGTCCCGGGCGTTCCCATTCGAAATGCGCGCTCGATCTCGCGTCCAAAGGTGAGATGCGCGCGGTCAAAGAAGACAATCAAAACAAACATGTAGATCGATGAGAGCGTCTTGGGCGACTCCAGCATCTGCACAGCAAGCGCATCGTCCTCACGCAGCGACCATCCAAGCGTGGAGGTGTCGGTGAGCGCGTGCAGGAGGCGACTTATGTTTGGCGCGATGGCTCGGAGCCGAAGGTGCGCGGCGCACGAGGAGCATCCGCGCCGTCGGGTCGTATGCCGTCCACGCGTGGTCTGTGGTTGGCCGGACCTCGAGGTACAGCCAGCTCCTGTGATAGATCGCCAGCGTCGCCAGCGCGCAGTGTTCGCGGCCGTCGTACGTCGCACGCGGCAGCTTTGTGTGCTCAACGTAGGCCCAAAGCCGGGCGCGGTTTTGCGGGATCTCGAACGCATACAGCGCGACGGCCTGCGTCGTCACGTCGGCCAGCGTGGCGTCTTTTGAGACATGTAGCGTCGTGTCGTTGCTGGCATA
>NW_012156771.1:7334-9279 GCF_000151545.1 Saprolegnia parasitica CBS 223.65
CTGGATTGCGTGCTTGTGATGGACTTCGGCGTGCACAACGTCCGCAAGCCAAGAGGGTATCGTGTCGTCACCGGGAGGACATTGAGATTTGTGAAAGACGTTTTCGACCTGGCGGTACTGCAGCAGGTAGGCACACGGCGCGCGCGACGACTCGTAGTAGCCACCGTTGGCCGACGCGAGACCGTACGCAGCACAGACGTCGGCCTCGGAGACGGTCGAGACAGAGGCGTCGTTGAAGCAGAGCCAGTGACGATCGTCGTCCAGTGACGACTGGATGTACGCGACGTAGTGACCGCCGTTCGCAGAGCCAGCGTGCACGAGCACTGACGCGAGCTCGTAGACGAGCGGACCCTGAGCTCTTATAGGGGCCACGTCAAAGGATGCGTGCCACGTAACGCTGGTCGCTGCACCTTGCGTGCTCTTGGTGGAAGGCGACGTCTCCCGACTGCTGACCATCGAGGAATGAGGCGCGTTCATGTCGAGGTCCCTGGGAAACGAAACATTGCTCGGGATTTGCACGAGCGACAGACTTTTGATGGCGTCTTGCTTGGTGCCGCAGACGTCGCAGAGCCATTGGTTGTCGCTGACGAGGCGCTCGGGTGCGAGGAAGCTCGTGATGGCCTCTTCGACGCTTGTTGGCGTCGATGGGACTCCGAGTGAAAGGTCGAGAAAGGTGTCGAGGTGGCTGCGCGTATAGCCGCACGTAGCGCATCGCACAGAGTCTTTGAGCGTACCTGGTCATCGTGCATGAGCCTCGTGCACAACAGAGGTAGAGGTTTTCGACCTTGGTAGAGGTCGTGGATGAAGTGCAAGTCGGGCATGCCTTGGACAGAGACGTCAATGGCATGCAAGAGGACGTGATAGAGCTCGTGCGCGTCGTGCTGCTGCAGAACGTCACTTGTCGTCCAGCCAAAGCTCTGCGCCAGAGCGGTCGTGTCGATGGCCTTGCAGTCGACTCAAAGCTGGAGCCGCGCAAAGAGGAGCTGGAGTTCCCGCAGAAGGCTGCTGTCGTTGGATGCGGATGTCGACTGGTACAGTCGCGTGCGGAACGCGGGCGTCATGTACAGCGTCTGGAACAGGTTGTCGAGGTAGCAAGTCGCGCCCGTGTTGCGCAGGCCGCGGTACCTCGGAGCTGGCGTTGTGGTCGGCGCTGTGCGCAGCTGGGTCCATGCACTTGTCTGGGCGTCGTCGCGCGCGGGCGTCGACGTGCTCGCGACGGGACAAGGGTCCAGGTCCATGGTCATGCGCTCGGACTTGGTGATTGCGCTGGCTTCGGCGACCAGCTGGCAAAGAGGGAATGACGGTTGATGTTCTTGGAATTATATGTTGCTCGTTTGAATACAAACGCCAAGGTGATTTTACGCAGACGAGATTTAAAAGAGTGCTGGTCGTTGGACCGCCAAATCCACCAGCTTGGAGATGAGCTTCAAGATCGGATCACGCGACTGCAGTAAATCCATCCGACGACGAGCAAGACGACTCCGTCGACCAACACAAGCGACTCACCGCCTTGTAGTGAGGCGGCGATCGAGGTGGCGTTCCACGACCACGTGTTCCAGTGTACAGCGCCTCGGCGACGTCCTGGATGTGTCCTTTGTGAGGCCCATGGATGTTACGCACGACAACATTCTACGTGACGCCGGCTGTGGGCCACTGCAGTCTTTCTAGCAATATAGAAGACGGCAGTGACCGGTTATACATCGCTCTGCCGTAGCAGGAGAGCTATCCACGGTCTTTGCCAGCGCTATGAGCAGTCAATGCGCCCCGTAGACTCCGGCGACAGGGTAAGCTGCTACGGTGTGAAAACGTATGCAAGACTGGTTGGCCCCAGCAGCAGCCGCAGCCGCAGCGCTGCCCAGGTTAGAGATGCAGCTTCGGTTTGCCAGGTTGTGCCGAATATAGGCGTCGATTCGGCATCGCATATGTGGCACATACCTCTTTAATG
>NW_012156771.1:9379-11392 GCF_000151545.1 Saprolegnia parasitica CBS 223.65
GTCACTAGACGACGTGTGGCGACACATCGTCCGCTACCAGAACGGCCTGCCGCACGCTGTGCGCGAGGTCTATCGGCTCTGCGACGCAGTCCAGTTCGAGTACTACTTGATCGATTGCACTCCAGAGGGCAAGGAGTTCATTGGGCGGATGACACATCTGCCGGCGCGCTTTGCGTCGCTTCCGTTCTTTGCGGGGTCGCCGTTGACGGAGATCGACGTGCACGACCTCTTCCTCACATTTCCGCACCAAGAAGACCGGCTTCCGTTCCACCTCGTCCTCCTCGAAGGCGATTTGCGCCTCATTGCGCAGCTCGTCGCATTCGATCCGCAGCTCGTCACGCCCGAGAGCTTTCGGCTTGCGATTGCGGCCGGGCATCTCGTTGTCGCCCAAACGCTGCTGCACATGAACCCGTCTGTGGTCGAGGTCACCTCATTTGCGGATCTTGACGCTGCCAACGAGGATACGGCCGTCTGCGTCGCGGCCGCCAACGGCCGTCTCAAGATTCTCCAATGGCTGCACGCGTCGGGCCACGAGCTTGTCTGGCACGCGCTCGTCATCGCCGCAACCAATGGCCACGAAGACGTCGTCACTTACCTCCTCGGGCACGAGCTCTCGTCCGGGTCGCCCGACCATGCCCCCGTGCATTGGACGCCGTCACACCCGATACAGAGCGCCTTGGCATGCGCGCTATGCAATGGCCATGCCGGCGTTGTGCTGCGACTCCTCCAATACGGGCCCTGTACGCTTCAAGAACACCTGGATATGCCCTTTTTCAAGTGGTCGGTGGCGTCAGTGGTCGGTCGCCACCACGTTCAAGCGCTGCAGCACCTCCTCGACGCTAGCATGGATGTGAGCTCGCTCGATGCCACGGCCGTCCACGAGATCTTCTCGTGCGTAGATTTCGAGCCCACGATCGTGCTCGACGCGACCGATGCTGAGATCGAGGCTGTCGTGCGCGCGCTCCCACGTGCGTTTTATGTAGAAATGCTCTTGGCAGCGGCTCGGGACGGGACTCTAGGGGCGCTGACCTCGGTTTTCCGGGGTATTCTTCAAGCAAACATCGCCCTTGATCTAGCTGCCGACATCGAGCAAGCGCTTGCTTCCGGCGCGACCGCCCACTGCATCAAGACGCACAAGACCATGCGCTCGTTCTTGCACCGCGTAGGCCTCGACGACACGGCTCTCGCCTCGGTGCTGATGGAGGCGCATCGATTTGGGACACTGCCTGCTGTGCAGTGGCTCGATATCAACTTTGGCATCGTCAGCTCGGCCGCTGCAATGGCAGAAGCAGCAGCAAGGGCCGAAGATGCAGACATTGCCCAACGGTCACACGACACGTTCGAGCTGGATGGACTCCACAAAGCCCCGCCGCGTCCAGCTCCGGCAGCCTTTTGTCGCTTTGACATCAGCTGCTTGCTCGACAGAGGCGATATCACGTCCCTAGAGAAGCTGGTGCGGTCGCTCTGGCAGCCAATGCATATGAGCATCGATTGGGACGCGGCGAGAACGCAGGCTGCCCAGTACGGCCAGAGGCGCTTGCTCCAGTGGATCAATAAGTATTTTTAAATCATCTTCTTCACGTCTCGATCCACTCGCAGCGCTGCATCATAGTGCACGCTGGACGACTGCAGCACCAATACCTGAGCACCGTCTACAAGGTCGTCGGCATGCTACGAAGCCTCTTTGCATGCTCGGATGAAAGGGTGGTTAGGGCAAGAATATTGGAGTATAATGGTCAAAGGTTGCAGTCTGGTGGAACCATTCAAATGGACTTGAACACATACGCTTGTTTCTGCGCCGCTGTCATTGCATTGACGATGTCGCCTTCGATATGTCCTTCCTTTCGACCCAACGTGGTCTCAACCCTCCTTAGCGCAGTAGACCACATGCACATCGTTTACACATGTATCATAGATCTCTTATCGGCTTCTCGACAGCAGAGCGTCGAGCTGTGCGTCCATGTCGTCGAGGTCGGTCGTGCCAGGGACCGGCGCGACCTTGCCACTTGCCTT
>NW_012156772.1:0-2774 GCF_000151545.1 Saprolegnia parasitica CBS 223.65
GCGAGTCGTCGGGCATCTGCGTCTGCGAGGCGTCGGGCTCGTCCATCGCGTTGCGGAGATGGTCCATTCTCGCTGGAATCTTATTGGCACGAAGGATTGGCCGGATGATTCCGCACGGGGATTGGTGCAAAAGATGCGGATGCCGACGTATGATTGGTGTAAATTGGAATCAATTAGGATTGGCCAAAATGAGTATCCCTGGCCAATCGGTGGACGACGAGTGGGTTAAACGCGTCAATCCTCTGGATTGGTGGAATGCACAGGACTTCGCGATCTTGACAAGCACTCGCCAGCGATCCTCCATGTTGGAAGCGTTCGCGATGACGAGCCAACAACGACGCTTTGAAACATCGCCGAGTGACGCTCGGGCGTCACAGATCACACTGCAAGATATCGTTGAAAGTACCACACGCGACCACAAGCATGGCCCCGTCGGACACAAGCGTGCTCTTGTGAAGATACAGGCAGCACAGTCCCTTCACCATTTCTGCGATTGCAGGATGCAGTAACGTAACCTACGCTTTGGCGACTCGATGATACGTTCCAGTTCCGGGTAGCAGGAGCCACTGCATTGACATGTCGATTCGCATGTGCGTCCAGCACTCCCGTCGAGCTACACCTGTGCTACCATACTAGTACAATGATTGGATGTTGGCACCAAAATAACGCAACACGATCTGGCTTCTGCTCAGCAAATTTCAATTCCAGACGACGTTTGATTCTGCGCCAAGATGGGGCTCATGTTGGGGTCTATAAACAAACGCTTTGTGGACCGTGGGTTTGGCGTACAAGACGAGTTCTTTCTGAAGACATGGAATGCGCAATTGCAGCGGTGTCATGGCTCACCACTATTTCAACACATCTCATTTACGTAGACAAGGATCGTGAGCGTGACGCTCCTGGTGCACAAGGCGACGGTGCAAAAGTATTTATGAAAAACAAACGAAATGAAATGCCATCTGAGAAGTTATAAGGAGAAACGAAAACGAGAAATGCTTCGACGACGCCTGGAAGGTCCTCTTTCAGTGGCGGAGGTTGTAGCGGTGGTTGCGGCGTCCGACATTCGGTGCGGCAGCAGCAGCTTCTGCGGCAGCTTCTGCGGCAGCTTGTGCAGCTGCTTGCACAGCAGCAGCTTGTGCGGCGAGGGTGTTGGCTCGGGTGGCGACTTTGTATCCTGTCCGAATCGCTACGGCGATCGTCGTTGCCAAATGCACGGGGTAGTCGGGGCGCACGCCCTGAATAATATGCCCTTGTCCATCTGTGGCGCGGTACAGATCGTCGCCGAGTAGCGTAATGGAAGGTCCGTGGTCATGCGGCTGGCGCTCGACGACTTGCGGCAGCTCGGCAGCCATCGCAGCGACCTCGTTGCGCACATGCACGTGCCCAGGGAGGTACACGCCATCGTCAAGAGCAACGTTGCCGCAGCTTATGGCATCCGTGATTGCAATGTTGTTGTCACGACGACGGTAGAGCAGCGCGAGCGCGGGCATCTGAGCCAAGATGGGGTTCATGTTCGGGTCAAGCGTCGCCGCGTTCCGCAACGGGTAGAGGACGACGACAAGGACCGTCTGGAGCACGGGAAACTCGTGGAAGAGTGCGCGCGTATGCGGGTCATACTGATTGAACGACGCGCGGTGCGTGACGGCGACCTCGATCATGCAGCGGGGCAAATGGCTGTTGGGGTCGTCGAGGGCCGGGTTCGTTGTTGAATCGCGAGGTCGGGTATGCGGACGGTGCCAGCATGGTCGTAAGCCACGCCCATGACGCACTCTAACGGCGTATCCGTCAAGGCGTCGTCCACAACGCGGCCCAGAAGCCGAATCGCCTCCTGGTGCACTTCACCAGGCGCCACCTCAGTGATGTAAATGTCGCCGCGGGTCGTCTTTGTAATGACGTCGCCATCGTACGTCGCTCGGAAGACCGCGCCGCTGGAATAAGGACCGTCCAGCCAGCGACGGAGAAGCACGTTTTGGGCAATGAGGAGGTCGTCGTCCTCGCCGTTGGCCTCGCGCCGCTGGAACTCGCGGATCGCAGCCATGAGGCCGGCCTCCGTGACGCGGCTGCGCATGACGGCGAACGTTGCTGACGGCGCTGGGGTAGCCATGCGTACGGATTCAAACGAAGCAGACTCGCCACCAAAGAGCATGATCGAGAAGACGACGTGGGACGAGGCGGGCTCGGGACGGGGCGCAATGTGAAATGACCACCAGCGCTCGGTTGCAAGGCAGCCATGTTGTCTTGCTTCTTGTATGCGATACCAACCCACTGCTCTTTTTATATCGAACGAGGGCTCGCTGCTTCAAGCGCGTGTCGACGATCGCACCGTGATGAGGTGTCCATAGGCAGCGCGGACGAGAGTATCCCGTTCGATACAAACGCCAAATGGACTTATTCTCTGGTTTTGAATCAGGGCTAGGGGTCGCGAGTGGTCGATCGATCTTGGCCAGCTGGGTCGTACTACAAGTCGTCGACACGTCGCGTGATCGCACTTCTGCTGTCGGCCACACAGCAGTTGTGCAGCATCCTCCCAACGGCTACTGAGCTTTAGACGCCGGTGGCAGCGCCCATTGCGTCGACGAGCCGACGTCACAATCTCGTGTCGTGTGACCTGGAGCAGCTTTATCCGACACCGAATGAGCTCAGCCGCCACTGACCACAGAGCCATCGATGACATGCGCAAGAGAGTCAGATCGACATAAACGGGATCCGAAGAGGCTACTCCCACGGCCATTGGGTTGCATTGCAGTCGATTGATCGATCGACCACTCGCGACC
>NW_012156772.1:3213-10015 GCF_000151545.1 Saprolegnia parasitica CBS 223.65
GCTGCTGCTGTGCAAGCAGCTGCACAAGCTGCCGCAGAAGCTGCCGCAGAAGCTGCTGCTGCCGCACCGAATGTCGGACGCCGCAACCACCGCTACAACCTCCGCCACTGAAAGAGGACCTTCCAGGCGTCGTCGAAGCATTTCTCGTTTTCGTTTCTCCTTATAACTTCTCAGATGGCATTTCATTTCGTTTGTTTTTCATAAATACTTTTGCACCGTCGCCTTGTGCACCAGGAGCGTCACGCTCACGATCCTTGTCTACGTAAATGAGATGTGTTGAAATAGTGGTGAGCCATGACACCGCTGCAATTGCGCATTCCATGTCTTCAGAAAGAACTCGTCTTGTACGCCAAACCCACGGTCCACAAAGCGTTTGTTTATAGAGCTGTGGGACGCGGGCGATCACAAGGCACTCTCGAAGTGATGTCGACGGCCTTCAACTCGTTGCATGAGCCCAAGAGTACATAAACGATTTATGCACTCTTGATAAGCCCTACCTCGGACGCTGCCATCCGTGCTCGGCTTTCGACTTCACATTTTAATAGACTCGCACAATGCTTGGGTGTCGTGACGTAGTAAGTGTGAGTTTCATAGCGTAGCTTAGAAACTAGATTATCTACCAACCGGGCAGGAAGCAAGTAAAACGGACGGAGCCCAACGGCACCCAGTTTAGCGTTTCCCTGCTCGGCAGCAAGTGGTTTTCTAAGCGTTCTCTCTCTCCAACTTGTCTACCAAATGCGTCCTCGCGCAAGGAGCTTACGTCCTCCTCTTGACAAGCACTCGCCAGCGATCCTCCATGTTGGAAGCGTTCGCGATGACGAGCCAACAACGACGCTTTAAGACACCACCGAGTGACGCTCGGCCGTCACATATCACACTGCAAGCGATCGTTAAAGAACTCATTGTCACCAAAGCAGCGTTCTGTAGCACGGCCCCGTGGGACACAAGCGTGCTGTTGCGAAGATACAGACAGCACAGTCTCTTCACCAATCCATCAGCACATTCTGCGATTGCCAACGCAGGATGCAACAGCGTAGCCTAAGCGTTGGCGACTCGACGATACGTGCCAGTACAGTAGCAGGAGCTACTGTTGAAGAGTCCGTTCTTAAAGGTCAAACCATTCGAATAGAACCCACTCGGCCGTCTGTACATCCAGCAGGAGCTCAAGCACTCCCGTCAAACTACATGTGTGCAGCGCAGTGGTCGGAAGTCGCTCTGGAAACGGCAGGTGCGCTGTGTTCGGCGTACGTCGCATGATGGTACCGGTAGCGCAATATCCTGGCTGGCACCGAAAACGTGAGCAACAAAGGCAGCGCACACAAGAGTACCGATACCAAGATTCGGAGGAGGGTACCGTAGGCCGCGAGAAGGACTGCTTGTGGTCGAAGAACACCTAACCCTGCCGAGCCAGCTTCAACATGGCGGCTTGGGCCGGTGCTGCAGCAGAGTCTTTGATTTTTACGTGGTGGAGAGAGCACCTTCCTCGTTTCGAGTGATTCAAGGGCTCTAAGTCGTTTGATACTAGTACGTCGTGAACCCCGGCGTGGAGGGTGCAGCCGTGGGACCGCCCCGATCTCGCACGTTCAAATTGCGTTGTTTTTACGCTACCATACATTAGTTGCATGTTTTGACCAAAATAACACAACACGATCTGGCTTCTCCCCAACAAATTTCATTTGCAGACGTTCGATCGCAGGAGCAAGTGAACAAGATCAAGACGCCCAATCCCAACCTGTACGACGTCGACTAGGCGGCCATCGCGCACCGGCACGCGCAAGGCCGCGACGTACGGAGTACGCTTTGGCTCCACGCGCCGTACAACCTGCCCAAGGACGCCTGCATCTTATGGCTCAAGAAGGAAGGACAGAAAGAATGTCCGACCTCTTACAGTGCCGGCGCGCGGCATGGCATCGATCAAGACAAGCGGTCGCGCTTTGCTCGTTTCGACCCACGACGTCCTCGTCGCTCAAGGAGCACCACGTGGGCACCGATGCCCACCAGCGAGCGAAGACGTTGAGATGGGCGCCTCTCAAGTCGACAGCTCGGAGCAGCCCTTCGACTTGAGCGGCGCCCATCTTGACGTCTTGACTTGCTGGTGGGCCTCGGTGCATACGTCGTGCTCCTTGGGCGATGAGGACGTCGTGGGTCGACACGAGAAGAGCGCGGCCGCTTATCTTGATCGACGCCATGCCGCGCGCCGGCACCGCAAGTGGTCGAGCGTTCTTCCCGTTCTTCTAGAACAAGACCCGGACACGGCAACTGCATGATTCGTTCATATTGCGGTGCGTCACGATGGATCTAAACTTGCTTTTTGTGCACGTTGTTTAGGCCGGACACCACCGCGTCGTTCGCTCGTGCAACGACAAGATTTTCCCGTTGCTGCGGCCGACCGACCGTGAACCGACGACCATTCGATCGTCTTACGAATGCGTCACGAGTGCGGGGATCGTGGAAGCCGCAACCTCAAGCCGGCTCTTTGAACCGCGACCCTGACGACTGCAGAACATTATGTGGCATCAAGTCGTCGGGCGGAGCGGCGCCAACAACCCAGTTTGAAGGTGCGCTGGAGCACGATCCTTGCAATCGCGACGTACTCCCTCGTACTGCTTCCAACGGCCTTCAACTCGACGCATGAGCCTTGCCGTGGACGCTTTCATCCACATTCGACGGTGTCTTCTATGATCGTAGGCCTCGCGTGTGGCCCAAGAACCTTGGCCGTCGTCGTATTGTCGTAGTAAAGTGTGAAAGATCGCGCTTGGAAGAAAATCACTTTGCTTTAAAATTATGTTCCCCTTCAACACATTGGTCAACGCACAGGCGAGAGTGGAGTGTACCAACCCACGACCGTGCTCTAGTACGCCAGTCGTACGCGTGATGTGTGTCGTAGGTGCTCGTTTCGGGCTTCCAAAGAGATCGGCATGGGACCGTTCTCTGTCGTCGGGAACCCGCCGCCAAGAGCTGCCGCCATTTGATGCAGACAAACTTTGTCAAGTTCAACTTGCGTTCTTTTAGTCCTCTCATACACTGAATATGTCTTTTGTCTAGAATACCCCAAAAAGTTAGGGTTGGCAGCGGCCACCTCGGCTTTGCGGTCGGGTGGTGAACGCAAGAGTGGCACCCAGCAGGCCATTGCGCAGCATGGGGCTTGCAGTATCCAAAGCTTGGACGAGGCATATGCAGGCTGCATATGCTCGTGGTGGCCCGCTGCTGCATACCGGTAATGCAGCGGCGGGCCACCACCGAGCCGCGCCACCGTGCGCTCCGATGCGAGATTCCCCTTGAGCTTTTCCACATTCACCGAGAACGACAACCAAACTCATGTATTACGTCTACCGTCTCTGCGCTCACACAACCATGATGTACGTGTACTAGTAGCGCCATGCTGCCCAGTGGAAGGAGCAGAAGGAGCACTTCCAAGTGCTACTGTACATCCTGGCTGGCACCGAAAACGTGAGCAACAAAGGCAGCGCACACAAGAGTACCGATACCAAGATTCGGAGGAGGGTACCGTAGGCCGCGAGAAGGACTGCTTGTGGTCGAAGAACACCTAACCCTGCCGAGCCAGCTTCAACATGGCGGCTTGGGCCGGTACTGCAGCCGAGTCTTTGATTTTTACGTGGTGGAGAGAGCATCTTCCTCGTTTCGAGTGATTCAAGGGCCCTTGTCGTTTGATACGTCGTGAACCTCTGCGTGGAGGGTGCAGCCGTGGGACCGCCCAGATCTCGCACGTTCAAATTGCGTTGTTTTTACGCTACCATACATTAGTTGCATGTTTTGACCAAAAGAACACAACACGATCTGGCTTCTCCCCGACAAAGTTCAATTGCAGACGTTCGATCGCAGGAGCAAGTGAAGAAGATCAAGATGACCGCCCCCAGCCTGTACGACGTCGACTAGGCGGCCGTCGCGCACCGGCACGCGCAAGGCCGTCGATACCCCGCCGGCGGCCGTCCCGCGTCCATCGCCGCTCACCGGGTTACAACGCGAGTGCAAGGCGACGACAAGGTGTCCGGGATGACGCTCCGCGCCGAGATCATCTTTGAGACGGTCTTGGTTCGTATCGAGAAGCAAGTGGAACTCCCAGTCGCGCCGCCGCTCTCTACGTCGCCGAAGCAGTACCAAGACGTACGTCTTTGGGCTGCTCGTCGTCGTGGAGGCGCTCGACCTTGCGTACGTTTTCGATGTCTCGGCGTGCATTGACGTCCCGTTTGCGTAGCCCCGACATGCGCAGCTCCGTGCGAGCGACGTGTGAAGGGTCGTGTCTGGAACACACGGCGCGACGACGCTGACCGAGGTGACGTTCGCGGTCTCGCATCGGCACGAAGCTGCATGACGTCATCTATTTTGCGGTGCGTCACGATGCGTCACCATTGGTTGCCTTAATGATGCACGTGGTTTAGGACGGACGAGGATCCGCTCGTGCAACGACAAGGCGATGAAGATGCTGGTCTTGCCTCGCTCGATGGACGGTGTGGGCACATCGATCAAGCTCAAGGCCATCGGGAGCGTCACGACCTCCCTTTGGGAGTACATGGCGGTCGCTTCCATCGGCGATATCCCGCCGCACCTTCAAGCCGGGCTGCTTTCTGCGCCGCTCCGCTCGACGACCGCCATTGCGGCCTCGTCGATCGCCTCCAAGGTATTGCTGTTCGCATGTGTGTCGTCGCTCATGGATCGTGTTAGGACGTTCCCGTCAAGGCAACGCTCGTCCATCAGGATGGGGAGATGTCTGCCCACGACGTATGGTGTTGATTTCATGCAGCATCCTTTCGATATGTATAAAACTAGGTCGACCCCACGTGCATCCCAGCACCGTTGCGGGCGCGTCTCGCGGCTGAAACCGACCCGAGCCAGTGCAAGGCCGTCAACCTCGTCGCAAGCGAGACGCCCGGCATCAAGCTGCTTCAAGGGCCGTCGGGCCAGTCCCGCACCATCCGCATGGCGACAAGTGCGCGGCGGCCGACGAGCCAACCCATGTGCTCTTGTGCGCGCCGTCCAACTGCGCCGTCGACAGCCTCGTGGCAAGCCTTCTGAAGGACGGCATCTTGGGCCGCGACGGTCACGCTGTCGTCGTCACGCCGCCACAATGTGTGTCGTCGGGTTCGGGCCGTGTCTCCACCGTTTTGCGGCTTGGTCGCGTCCAGGAAGGCGCTCCAGCAATCGTGCAGCAGGCCTGCCTCGACAACGTCGTGGCCGCAGAGGTCGCAAGTCTGTCCGCGTCCAAAGAGCTGCAACGCGTGCGGCGCCACGAAGAAGCGATCAACGTCGGTGCGTCGTCTTTGAGGTAGACACCACCTTATCGGTCGTCTGTATCTCATAGGTTCTAGACGCAGTACCGCATGCACCCATTCTTGCGCGAGTTCCCGTCCAAGAATTTCGACATTGGCATCTTGTCGGTCGATCCCTCTGACGGTGCACCAGATGCTATGCATAATTTGTCGTCCTCGTGCATCTGGTGTAGACCGAAGACCACCGCGGCGCGGCCTCTCGTGCAAGGACAAGAGCCTCCCGCTGCCTCGATCGACCGCGTCTCGCGCCATCGCCAAGCCGGCTCTTTGCTACCGCGACCCATGACGATGGCAGAACGCATTGACTGTCGTCTTGGATCGTCGGGCGCCAGCAGCCCGGCTTGGAGAAGTCGTGGGACGCGGGCGATCGCAAGGCACTCTTGAAGTGATGCTCTAGTACGTCCTTCAACTTGCTGCACGAGCCCTGCCTTGGACGCTGCCATCCATGGTCGGCTCTCGATTTCACATTTTGCTAGGCTCGCGCAAGGCTTGGCAGTTGTCCAGTGTAGTTGGTACTCGTAACAACTTGTGAATATTTCGGTGTGCAGAAACCATTTTCATTTTCATCCGCATTCAAAACCATCCAGTAACTAGCATGCCGTAGAGATGCCATCCCGATCATCTGAAATCTGCGTAAATAGAAGACCAACGCTTGCATGCAAGGGTACATGCAGACGTGGCAGGTTCCAGCACACTGAGTTATTGACCCCTCGGTATGGCCACGTTGTGTCAAATGAGACGAGGAAGCAGGAGCGTTCCCGGTCACCAAATACGAATTACAGACTGTACCAAGTTTGCGCCAAAACTTGCTACACTGGCCTTTCTATAGATACCGGTAGGACATCTTGTCCATTTCCGCTTAGTGAAACAAAATGTAAAGAAGCCCAAGCTCGGGGAGAGCTGGTCCATCGTCGCAGTCAAGGCCCGCGCTTCAGCCTTCCAGCACGCCTCGCTGTCCGACGACATCCTTCTCATCGTCATGGTCATCACAGTCAAATTGCATATATGCTTTGAGGCCTTTTCTTGTACAGGGAACGCGCTCTGTTGTCGACGAAAGACAGCTTGTACATTGATCAAATATAGCGATAGAAAAGATGATCGGTTCCTCCAGTAACTACAACGAGATGTTGAGCTCGGCCTGGAAGAACGAGTCGCCGGGCATGCGGGCAAGGATCTGGCTGTACGGGTCCACGGGCGGCGAGTACATTTCAAACGTCAGCGGCGCGCTCGTGATCTTGCTCAGATCCAAGCGGAAGAAGGTCCAGCAAAACACTTCCGGGCCGTCCGTGTGGTAGTCGTACCGAAGCAGCTCAAAGACCGCGACGCAGCCTTCCGTCATGTGCTCGAGCGGCACCTGGAGATGCCACGTGTTGCCAAACCAGAGGCTCGGGCCGGTCCCTGGATCAGCGCATCCGGCGTCGTCTGCGGCGTGTCGACCACCGCGCGCGCGGGTCCATCGAGTAGATGCGGAAGTGGGGCGTCTGCCATCACGCCGCCCGCAATCGCGACGGCGC
>NW_012156773.1:0-3333 GCF_000151545.1 Saprolegnia parasitica CBS 223.65
AACGGCGCCATGAGGAGCGACGTGAGCGCTGGCGGCGCCGGCAGCGTGCCCGAGCCCGTCGCGTCGGTCGACTGGCGCGTGGTTGGCGGTAGCCCGAGGTCCACCGTGTCAAAGCCCGAGGGCTCGTTGCGTGGCGTCACCTTCCCACTGTGCATGGAGGTCGCCGCGACGAGAATGACCGGCTTCCCGACGCTTGCAAATCAACGTCGGATGCCATTGGCGGATATTAAAACCAAAGATCGTTTTTCCGCCAATCGCATGTCGCCATTCGAAACGTTGCGGCGGAGAACCACAACGTTGCGAAGCGTTGCAGCCGTTCGTCTCGATCTCGCAGAACCTCGTACGAGAAGAAGAAGCAGAAGGACCAAAGCGATATGCAGTCACCGCCACCATGGGTGCATATATATCAACATGTCGAAATGATATCAAAGTCCCCTCGATCTATGTAGCGACACCGCTACGTTACGTCGAGAACCAATGTTGTTGCAACCTGCGTCACGTGACGCAGCGGGTCATGCACGTTGTTGAACTGAGTTTGGCCGGTGCGTCAGCGAGGAGCGTTAGTGGGCGTGATTCGAGATTGTGCGAGGGACCAGGTAGCGTGCACACCAAGGGTCGTCGCGGAGAGCGGGCAGCGACGCGTCAAGAGATGGCACCACAGCGCGACGAGCCAAGTGCCGGACATGCAGTCTTGCGATCGTAGCTGCCCGGATCGCGAGCGCGGCAGCGGGAAGTTGCGTCAGCGTCGTGCGAAAGACACGGTTGTTGCGTTCGAGCCAAAGACAAAACCAGACGCAAGCGCGTAGGATCGGCCAGAGGGCACGAATGGAGGACTTGTGGGCCGAGTACGGCGCGGCGGGCAACGCATATGAACGGCAAGGCGGTCCCGATCAAGGGTTAAATCAAGGGAATAAATAAGTTTATTTATTCCATTGGGTTAAATCGACGCCGGGTTTGCACAAGTGCAATCTCGTTGACTAATTTAACCCAAGCCGGCACTCTGGTCCTGCCAAAGGCTCTCCCGAGGAAAGGGGAAGGATGCTTGCGGGCAACGTTGCTCATTTTTCCGCCAGACTCTGCTCATTATTTTTCTGCCAGACTCGGCTCATTTAAAATCCGCATATTTCCCGGTGTGACTGCAGCTACTACTGGTGCCCTTCGGTCCCAACCATGCTTCTTTTGACAAGAAGCAGGCATCCCAAGCACACTACCATGGCTCACTGTATGCTGTCACGTGTGCTTACTTTTATCAAATGTCCTCCATTTACGGGGGGTACTCTGATTTTACATGCGCTACAGGACGGTGGACCAAAACGGCGGGATGCATCCAGTGTTCAGACCACCGACATTACTAAAGCTCTTTGCTCGCGTTGCCCAGTGCCATGGACGAGACAGGATGACGTGGCACGCTCTCCAGCGTCGACTGCTTGATCGCGAGCACTTCGGCAAAGCGCGTGTCGAGCTCGTCTTGGATTGTGCTGGCCGAGTGCCCCATGCGCGTCCAAATACGCACCTCGTCAAAGGACGATTATGTACACGATACACAAGACAATATTGGTCCTACCTGGCGAAAATAGTCGTCGTGGAGCTCGGCCGCGCAAATCGAGCCAATCCGCGTGTCTTCGTAGAGTGCGATTTCCCGCAAATGGTCGAGACCGTAGGCACTAGACACATGTCGCATATTTATCCCTTTTCAAAACATCAAAAATATACTTGTTGAGGAGCGCGCAGCACTGCGTCGGGTCGGCGCGGTTGCTCTGGATGAGCGTCTGCAGTGCATTGATCGTTGCCGACGTCGACGAGAGGTACACGAGGTGCGGCCAGGCTTCCGTCTTGACGTGCGTCATGGCCGCGGCTTCCGACTGCGGCATCGTCACGTGGCCTTTCGCCGCCAAGAGGTGGGCCATGTACGCATAGTGCTCGGGCGACGAATCAATCACAATGGTCGCGTCCTCTACGCCCATTATCGCCACTCAGTTCTTATCGTGGTTGGTGACGCGTCGTACGTGGCAGTTTCTGGGCCCACTTGAGCAACGCAAGCATGACGATGGCCTTGGCATCGATGAAGACGTCGCACTCGTTCTTGGCCTCCAAGCGCGCACGCAGATGCACCTGCTGCTCCACTTGGAGCGAGTCGCCGAGGATCACGCGCAGCGATCGGAATGGGCGCTCGATGCGCGCGGCGGCTGCCCGCTCGATCAGGCGAAAGCCCTGCGAGGCCTCTTCAATGCTCAGATCCGGTATCGCGCTTGGCATGAGGTGAAAGGCTTCTTCGGCGCGCGTGACGTCGGCTTCCATGGTCAAAATGAGCTTCCCGGTCGTCGTCTTGAGCATGTAGCGGCGGTCAATCCGGAGGCCGGTCCACGAGTGGCGAAACCCGTACTTGCCACCGGGCACGTGCCAGACGCACGGAATCTTGCCGTCGTGCGACCACAGCGAGATGAGGTACCGCATCCTAGCCACATCCTTTCTAAACGAGACATCGAGGCGCATCGAGTGCGTACTTGTGGGGGTCCTTGAAGACGGGCAGCATGTGAGCGCCGTACCGGGCCATCGACACCTCGGTCGCGTCGCTTGCCGAGCCTGTGAGGCGAATGATGCGCTCTTGTACGCCGTGAAGCGGCGGCTCCTTGCCCGAACACACGTTCTTTGAGTAGTCGCGCGAGACACGCATGGCCCCGCCCATGATCCCGAGCCCCTACGGCATGAGATGGCATGCACGCGTCGGCAGCGATGGCATATTGGATAGTCCCATCTACCTGGGCGATGAGCATAAAACCCGCCACGAGTGCGCGCTTCGTGCGAAGACCGAGGATCGTCAGCATGCGCTGTGCATCGTCGGGCGATTCAGTAAACACATGCAGGATCTACGGCTCCATGGGCACAGATAGTTGCAACATCGGGCAGAATGACCTCGTGTGGGTTCAAACCCAGCGCCTGCGCAATCAACGCCGGTGGCTTTGTGTCCCATATGCAGCTCGACGCAAAGTTCTCGTACGCGTACTCGACGATGAACGCAATCGCGTAGTTGTCGCGCTGGCCATACGCCTGCAAGTACGTGTCGTCAAGGAGGTACGCGGCCTCAAGGCCGCCAATGCCAAGCACAAGGGTGCAGCACGACCCGAGCACGGCCAATGGCGTCGGCTGCAATACGTGTGCTAGCGTGCGCAGCGTGAGGCGCTCGAGCACCTGCAGCGAGTGGCTCAGCGACCGCTTGTCGCGATCCAGCGCCGACGCAGGAAACTCGAGCGCGGGCTTCCAGAGCGCGTCCTGCAGCCGCGCCGCCTTCTTGGCCGCGACGACGCTCGGCGGCGGCGCGGGCGGGTCCTTGGG